>NW_024582626.1:279377-299564 GCF_018398535.1 Haplochromis burtoni
CTGTGGGGGGTCACTCCCACTAGGTTTATATCTGGGACTCCCCACCATTTGACCTTAGAACTGAAGAAGCTTCTCGGATGAGAGGTGAAACGTCTTCAAGTAACTTAAAGAAGTCCAGACGCTTTTCTTTGCAAGCTCCTTTGACTACGATGACCTGGATGACTGAGAACCCTCACAGACACACGTGTCTGATTAGCCACATTTAGCTTACCGCCGTCGAGTGGATGCTCAGCATTTACGTGGAGCCACAGCTCAGTAAACCTTCCGGTTTCGCTCTGCACTTGACAACAACAAGTGCAAATACATAATTTGTGAAAAATATCAGTTTAGATCGTATTTTTTTAACTCGTTAGAGGTTAATTTCTCCAGCTTACCGATAACAAAAGTTTTAGTCCGTCTGCTCTGTTCGGCTGTAGAAGCAAGAGACTGAAAACTTGGGAGCTGGTACTAAGGAGGGACAAGAGCTGCCTAGAGCTTCACCGATTGGCTGCCATGCGAGGAGTGGAGTAAAACAATAGGCTCTCATCAGAGCTCATCTACCCTCTGAGAAAACTTAACCCTTGTTTGACCAGAGCATATCATATATAATCTGCGTCCCTTCTATGTTTAAATAACTATTTTGATCTCATTTCACTTTCATTAACAGGGACAGTAAGAACAGAACAATGAACATTAAATGTTTTAATTTTTCTTCTCTTTTTGTTTGAGATGATTTTAGGAACTGGGTTACATCTGACAGAGCAAAGTATGCCTACAAGTAAGCAGACAACAGTTATATGAATCAAAATGAATGAATCTTTCCAAAACAGTCAAGTGTCAGGCCCTCAGTCAATTAATTCACTGAACTGCCCCTGGCTCCCACACACTCGCTGCACTAATGGAGCTAAAAGGAGGGAAAAAAATGCAGCATATGCCATGTATAATACTAAACAGCAAGCTGTTTTACCCAGTAATAAGTAGCTAGGTGCATTAAGATGAGTCACACCTGTCTCTATTAATTTTTAGCTCTTAGCATGCTTAATTCTTTTTCATTCATGGCCTTCTGGATAAACAGCTACATTTAAATAAAGGCTACATGAAACAAATTCAAAGTGGTTGCAGAAGACGTCCATTCGTTCAGAAAGCAGACAGTCTGAAACGAGTAACAACTAAGTTCCCGTACTGTGAATTTGTGTGGTTTCCCTCTCTGGCCGTCAACATTCATTGAAACACAAAACTGAATCCAGTAATAATCGTGCTACCAAGCGACAACCCCGCTGTTCTGAGGTTACAAGAAATCAGAATTCAGACTTGGAGAGTCACTCATGCAAAGGTCAACAGATTTAAATCAGCACTAGAATTAACTGTTCAACCTTGAAGCCCTGGATCCATAAACACTGTTCCAGGTCAGGAAAAACGAATGAAGAAATTAGTTATGTCGAAGGTTCAGGAAACAAAAAAATCTTCCTTTTGAAAAAGAAGCACAAAACTTACAGGAATTTCCCACCGAGGTTTGTTTCAAATACTTGTTCCTGTTCACCTTGCGAACCTCCGACCTTCAGTACAACTCCAGGTCATGCCACCTACAGAAATAGTCTGACCATTCTGCAGCGGTTGGATGTATAAGTAATGTGCACGAGGTGGAGGAGGAGGAGGAGTACAGAGCGCTAGTGGATGATATTGTGGAGTGCTCTGGGAGAAGCATCGGCGTCTGAATGTGAAAAAGAGCAGAGAGACGGTGATCAGCTTTAGGAGGAAGAGAGCGGCTACAGCAACCTGTTCTTTGTGTGTGCTTCTTCTCTGTCCTAACGCATCTTTTTATTTGTTTGCCTTTAAATCTCAGAAAAAATTAGAAGGCTCAATGAGTGGATTTTGGAGACAAAACAACTGGATTTTACAGTTAAAGAAGGTCATACTGTTTCTCTCTCCACTATTAACTGAGAGGCTGAAGCATACCCGGGCTTTTAAAATGCCATTCCTTAAAACGCAGATTAACAACACTGTGATAAGCTCTGACACTAATTTGACAGAGAAACAAATGCAGTCCTGAAGAGCAGTTTCTTCCAGCTCAGAACAAAAAAGTCTGGTCTTACATCTAAACTGGACCACTGTAAACATATACTGAAGTTAGTCAATCATAGCTTTTAAAATTCATTAAAAAATAAGAGAGATCACATTACTCCGGTGCTCTTTCTCTCTCGGCATTACAGAATCCAGTGTAATGTGCCACTGCTTGCATTTAACGTCCCTATGCTCCTTTAGATCAGCCTTCCACAACCTCCCGGCCACAGACCGGTATCAGTCCATGAGTTGCTTGGCAGCGGGCCGCAAGAGTTAAGGGCACGGGTGTGAAATTGATGGTTTTCAGGGTTTTATCGTTATTTTCTTAAATCGTTTTTATCGTTTACTCGGTTTCCCTGGGTCTTTTCCTGTCTTTTTTTGGTCCCGGTACTGGTTTCATTTTGTTGTATTTATCCGCGACACCTTAAAGGCCGGTCTGTGAAAATATTGTCGGACATAAACCGGTCCGTGGCGCAAAAAGGATTGAGGACCGCTGCTTTGGATCGTTAATGTCTGCTTCTCAGTCACTCCCGATGACCCCACAGTCAAAGCTTGTTGAAAAGGAGCTTGTCCCTTTGCTGTTTTTGCACTACAACTCTGGAATGACCTCCTGGGTGACCTCAGACAAGCTATTATTTGAAATCCGGGCTGAAGACAAACCTTTTTCTGTCAAGTTGGAAACTGCCGACTTCTGGAAGATTGATCAGTGTTGCATTGTTTAATGTAAACACTGAGAATGTGTGTGCCACCATGTTTTAAAATAATTTGTTTATTCTGTTTTATTTTAATGTAAAGAACTTTGGTTTAAAATGTGCTATAGAAATATGTCTGTATGTAATTTAAAAAGGGGTTCGAGTACCTGGGCATCCACATCGAAACAGGCTGAACCAAAACCAACACGGAGGCTGTGTTGCACAAAGAGGATGAGCCGGCTCTGTTTGCAAAGGAAGCTGGGATCCTTCAGTGTCTGAAGAAAATGATGAAGATTTGCTATCAATCAGCTGTGGCGAGTTCAGTGTACTTTCCTGTGGTCTGCTGGGGAAGCAGCATCAGAGACAGACTGACTAAACCGATCAGGAACGCTGGCTCTGTGATTGGTTGCAAACCAGACACAGCTGTGGCAGCTGTGGTGGAGAGGAGGTCACAGAACACACTGTTATCCATCATGGATCATGCCGACCACCTTCTGCACCGGCTGCGGAGCTCATTCGCTAACACGCCGATTCAGAAAACCTTTCATACATGCAAGAACTCTCTGCAATGAAACACATCTGCTGTCTAACTTTAACATTTTATTTCAACACAACACACACACACACACACACACACACACACACACACACACACACACACACACACACAGGCTGCACTGCACTATTACACTGTTATTCTGAGCCACTGCTGCTTTTGCTATAATTAGTGAGCTATTTTTGCTTTGTTGACTTTGAAAAATGCACTTCTACTTAATATATTTTAATTAAATTCCTATTTTACTTTGATTTTTAAATTTCAAATTCATTTTTTATCTTATAGAGTGATTTTTATTGTCACATTGTATTTTATTTCATCAGTCGTTCTACTTTTTTAATGCATGTTTGTGTTTAATTTACTTTTTAAATTACTATAATATAATTTTTCTAAATCTGAGATAAATAAAGTGTATGACATTAATTATTCTCATAGTGCCGCCCTTTTTGTTTTCTCAAACAACACTATGTTTACTTGTTTTACAGGTTACCTCTCAACAGGCTAAAGTTGGCAGTGACTCAGCAGGTCTTAAATACGCTCAGTCCTTTAAATGCTAAGTACAGCCCATCATTCAGTAGCTTGTAGATTGCCCTTCTGTGACTTAATGAGTCGGACACATTGTTGTGGAGTATTTGTTCCATTCTTCTTTACAAAGTTGCTTCAGTTCATTGAGGTTTGCAGACATTAGTTTGTGACAGCTCTGGTTCATCGAAACATACTGGTTTTTTCGTTTTCAGACATTATGTTGTAGATTCTGTGAACTCTGGTGCGCTCAGGATCGTTGTACTGTTGCATGACCCAGTCTGGGCAAAACTTTAGCTGTCAGACTGATGGTCTCACACTTGACTCTAGAATGCTTTCATATAGAAAGGAGGTCATGCTCGACTCAATGACTCAAGCCCACATCATCACCCCTCCATCACCAGGTTTGACAGTTGGTTTGAGGTGTTTGTGCTAATGTGCTGTGTTTGGTTTTCTGGAACTGTATTTTGGCCAAACATCTCCACTGTAGTCTTATCTCTCCAAAGGACATTGTTACAGAAAACCTTGGGATTTGTTCACTTGCAAATTTGCAAACCTAGGAGGTGCTGCCATGTTCTTTTTAGGCAAGGCAAGTTTATTTATATAGCACAATTCAATAACAAGGTGATTCAAAGTGCTTTACAGAGACATTAAAAAACAAAAACAAATAAAAAGCATGATTTTAAAAAAAGGGAACAGCAGATAAAATCAGTAGTTAAAATGTAAGTTTTGAAGTTTAAGCTTAAAAGTGTGGATTTGGTGCTTTATTCAAATGCAGCTGAGAACAGGTGAGTCTTCAACCTGGATTTAAATAAACTGAGTGTTTCAGCTGATCTGAGGCTTTCTGGGAGTTTGTTCCAGATATAAGGAGCATGAAAGCTGAATGCAGCTTCTCCGTGTCTGGTTCTGACTCTGGGAACTGATAAAAAACCGGATCCAGATGACCTGAGGGATCTGGAAGGTTCATACTGGGTCAGGAGGTCACTGATGTATTTTGGTCCTAAACCATTGAGAGCTTTACAGACCAGCATCAGAACTTTAAAGTCGATCCTCTGACGGACAGGCAGCCAGTGTAAAGACCTCAGAGCTGGACTGGTGTGGTCCACTTTTTTGGTCTTAGTGAGGACTCGAGCAGCAGAGTTCTGAATGAGCTGTAGTTGTCTGACTGATTTTTTAGGTAGACCTGTAAAGATGCTGTTACACTAATCAAGCCTACTAAAGAGAAGAAGCTTTCTCCTGGAAACGTTCCAAACAAGCCATGCTTATTCAGTCTCGCTCTAACTGCATTGCCATGAACTTTAACATTTAATATGTTAACTGAGACTTAACTGAGCACCTGGCTACTCCTTACCTTCTTGTTTCCTACTGAAGCAGTAAGAGTGCATTATGTTTTTCACATTTCTGTATATCTTAAACATAGATACGAGCTGTAAGGTTTTCTAGTTGTTTTCCATGTGGGTCTCTGAAAAAGATGAGAGAAACTAACTGTACCAAGGCAGATAAGTAGAGGTAATTAATCAAAATGTTAATGAATGCCTGAATCCAAATGTCTTTATCGTGTTTTTCACAGAAGAAACGAACAAGTCATTAACTGCAAATTGAGTCCATTGTCTTCCGAGCAGGTCTTCCAGGGATCTTTTAGATTACAGAAAAAATATATACATATTTGGGCCTTTGGGCTAGACAGCCAGCACCTTAAACATTTCCGTAGTCTCTGCTGCTGCTGTGAGGTAGGTCTCTACTGTGAACGAGATTGGAAGCCACATGCTTGTGTACAGCAGGAGTGTTTGCTGGATGACAAAAACATTAAAGGAAAACAAAAACAATGTGATTATCTCATAAAGATTAATACATGAGAAATACGTCTGTCCTCTCATTCAAAATTCCACTTTGTTGACATTAGAGGCTTGAACAGAGGTGCAGACGGGAGCTACCTTGCGCAGGGGGGCTAAATATGAACTGACAGCAAATAACTGTGACAAATGGCATCTGTGTAAAGTGCTTCATTTAGTGAAGATAAGCAACATAAGGACGACAGTCTGAGACACTTAATATTTAATGTTCGGAGCGTCACGGCAACATAATTCACTGCAATTATGTGCAAAACAAACTTCCCCAGCACAGTCTGAGGCACGACAGCTTCCCTTTATAATATTTTTGAAAGTTTCACTTTAGGTTTGCATGGGGTCAGTAAAACGGCTTCGTAAAGCCGTGGTTTGTATCACCCACCTGTTGCCTACACCTAACCCAAGGTTTGATCCGATCTTGCTTAATTCGGTCCCTTTTCCTTGGTTCTTGGTCTCCTCATTGAAAATTCTCAGAGGTTGCCTGGAATAAAACCTAATTAATTTTGCAATTCGTTCATTTCGCCCTAATCAGCGGAACTGTCTGCAGTCTTCAGAATCGGTTCAGCAATTCTCTACTGTTTGAGTGAATGCATTCAGCATTAATGGAAGGCCATTTATGTGGTAAAGAAAGAAATGCACTGTACACAAAAGCCATCAAGAGAGTGTTGATCCATGTTGTTTCTATAGTAATGCACTGGTATTGATTTGTGGTAGCATGTGGTAAAGTGGCACACTGACAGCAGTGTGCAGAGCGTAGAGTTTGGTGCTGAGAGGCCCTCTTTCTTTCCTCTACAGGGTGGCTTTTAGCTGCACCGCATGCTGTGTGCTTTCAAAGGGGTTTCAAACTGGGCCTGATTCATAAAACTGGAAAACAGCAAATGCAGCGAAGACACATCAGAGCAGAGCACATGAGGACCTCTTCTATTGATTTTGGTAATGTACTGGATTGACTGGACTTGAATGTTCAGCATGGAATTGATGTTGTGTCAGGGGAATCTGCTGCACCATGTACCGGGGGAAAAGACAAGAAAACACAGGCCTGTGTTTCAAATACGTTCATGCATATATGAGTGTTGAGTTATACAGCATCTTGGAGGAAAACCAAGCTCATGGGCACTAAGCCGTCTCTCTCCAGCAGGTCTTTACGTGCACAAAAATCACACGTGAGTTCACTTCACCTACACGCAGAGACACAAACACACATAAACACATCCATATACACATCCTGCCGTATTCATCAATCTGTCAGTTAAGATATTACAATCGATCGACTTCAACCGCTTATTAAATCGCAGTCCATCGTCCACTCCATCATCCTGTCTGTGAGGCCATCACTGCAATAAATGTACCAAATAATGTATCAAGACAAAACTACAACTACCAATGAAAACATGGATAATCCGCTGCATGCATGTACAACCATTCTCAGACCCAGCTCGTAACATACTGACAGTTGCTGAGGAGCCTTTTGTTGCTGTGTTTTAATGCAAAGTCTGTGTTATTTTCAACATGAAGGAGAACAAACGCATGAAAAGACAGGGTATCCTTCCTTCTCTTCTATCACAGCAATCCTCTGCATGTCTAAGGCCAAGAAGTGTCATGATTTATGAGATGAATCGTCATCATTTTGGTATATTCTGAACACAATTTGATGATCACTAGATCACTGTGATCTTTACTTCCCACAATACTTATTAAAAACACAACAAAACATACCTTTCAGCTTTTCATGCATTTTGAAACTGGTATTTTTGGAGCCCTGGCATGTAAATCTATCTTTGAAACACTTTCAATTTCTCTTGCTAAGCTAAAAGTAAAAAACATGACAGTAACCATAAAACAGTATTCTAATTTATACATATTTACTAGGGGTGCAACGATACACAAAATTCACGGTTCGGTTCGATACTTTGGTGTCACGGTTCATTATTTTTTGGATACAAAAATATGTTCATGCCTTTTTAATTTGTCATTTATTAAAATTATAAATATATATTTTAACTCAAAAGTACAGTTTTTAAATTTAATGTTGCTGAAACAACAAAATAATAAAAAAAAAAAATCTATCTGATCGAGAAATCACTCATCTTTGGAAAAGAGAGTTTATTACAGAGAAATGTCTCTTTCCAAAATAAAAGCTATACTATACACTTCTTCTGGGCTATATTCTCAGCAGCAAATTAACCCTTTAAAGCCGGTTGGAGCGGGCACGCTTTTTTAAAAATCCTGGTAGCACTGCAACCACGTAAGCTAGCGCAAAAATTTTTTTGCATATGAAACCGGAGGAGTTGTACTTACATCTTATTCCAGAAAAACGCTTTGCCAATCCGATCAGCTGTAACACTTCCTACATCCATCAGCGCAAACTATGGCATGTCCGCCATGACCTGCTGGAAACCGGAAGTGACGTCATTTTGTGGAAATGTAGTTTTCTACCATCAGGACCTTATGTGCCTATACTTGTGTCTTTAAAAGTTATGTTTGACTTTATGACTTTCTGTATCGTTTCTGGGATACTTAGGACTCAAATTGCACTGCTGGAAATAGTTTATTTTGATGCATATTCTGTTTTTTTGCAAATTTGCATTATAATATTTGTTTTCGTTTTTCCTGCAGTATATAAAAATTGGTGTATTTCAAAAATAAAACTATGAAGACACTCAAAATAAATTTCCTTTGGTGGGAAACTAGTTTGTGCAACTTTTTTGTATTTACAGTTTTGAGGGATAAGCCTCTTAAATTTCTAGAAATATATGTTAAAAAAAAACAAAAACGATTTTCAAACTTTTTGTAGTTTATTGCACTTTTTTTGCAATTTATGTAATTACTATGCACTTAATGCATACATATTATTAAAATTTGGGCTATAATGGTTGTATTGATGTATAGCAACTTTATATGCTCCCAGAAATGGCTCCACAGCATGTAAAAATATAATATAAGCTCTGGCGAACTTGGTTCTATGGTAGGTCTTAAAGGGTTAAACATATCAAGTCCCCATAAGGAGAATCGTGTGCTAACAGCTGTCTAAATGACTCTGTAAAGTTTGTAGCATGCGTGCTTGTTGTTTTTGTCTGCTTCCACTTGTCTTTGCACTAGGATGATGTCGGCGTAAATGTGCAGTCATATTCGTTGTGTTCCCACTAGTGCTGTCAGCGTTAATCTCATTAAAATTACATTAACGCCATAACGCGGCAAATCTCCGTTAACGAGTTACCGCGGATCACCCCGTGCGTGGGGCTGGACGGCGTTAACACGTTAACAAGCTAACTACACTAACGCACTAGTTCCCACCAATTGAGCATTGCGTGGCACATCCGACATACTGTTTTACTTTTCTCCATGACTCGCTTACCATCAGGGTAATGCTTCACATGAAAACCAAGATATACCAAACGCCAGATCTGAATGAGGGTGGGGGAGGCTCAATTTGCCATGTTGCAACGAGCTTAGCTTCTGTCTTGCTAGCTTGCGCTGCGCTCAGTGGATCTGCGCTCGACAGTGCAGCCTAGGCGGAGTAGTCGAACGCAGATCCACTGAGCTCTCAACACAGACAGCATCGTCAGAAGAAAAGTTGATAAAATAAATAAAAAAATTTGTATTGTTCGATACTTATGCGTACCGAACCGAAAGCACTGTATCGAACGGTTCAATATCGATACGAATATCGTTGCACCCCTAATATTTACAGATCATACAATAAAGACAGGCTCATCTCAACCTTGCTTCTCTAACTTGATCCACATTATCAAAATTCACGACCTATCATAAACCCCCTTTAGATAAATGACATATCTGGCTTTGCACATCTACAAGACATAAGTGAATTATTCAAGTTTAGAAACCTCCCAAATCTTGAATCATGTAATCAGGAAAGTACACAGTACAATAAGGTTTACTGTGTGTGATCAGTTGTCACTGCGTGGGAATTACTTTCAGGCTGTGTGTTTTACTTTGTACACCAGTCAAAAATCATCTCCACCTACGCAGGGAAACAATCCTGACAGCAGAATTTCATTTTAGCAGTTGGGGTGAAAGCGGGGCATTTTAATTAGAGAAAAGGATGTTCTTCTCTGCTGCAGCCTTGTTTCTGATTTAGGCTGATAAAGTGGGTTTATTTTTGCATTAAGATCTTGCCAAGTACAGCCTGAAGTTTATTTGCACAACATTAACACGTAGCTGGAATGATAAAAAAGAACGTATGCATATACGAGAGTAAAGCAGATCCAATCAATGGCACACCATAAGCATAAATGAAAAGAGCCTAAGAAGATTATATCAGCTTTACGCTTCGACACAAACAACGACAAATCAGGAGGCAGTACCGCTGCCGTCCCGGTACCTACCAAAACCAAACGACTATCAACGACTTTCAAACAGTATACATTAAGAAGCTATAACAGTTTAGAAAAAAATTACCATATGAGGGACTGCAAAACTTCGTCCAGCTTGCCAAGCACCTATTCAACAATTTGTCTGGTTTCGAAACAACACAGCAAATGCTATTTGATGAGTTGAGATCCTAATAAGTGAGAAGAACACACTTGAGGATGGAAAATATTCGTGCTGCAGCTTGCAAAACAATCTGACATTTACAAAGAATGATTATCATCTAGTTAATAACAGGATGGTGCTCTCAGCCTCTGTGAAAATAACAGTCGGTGCTGTATTTAAATGCAGCTTTTACGATTTCATCGAAATGAGGACACAAATGCAGAAAACCAAAAGAGGGATGTACAAAGGAAACAGGAAAAGAAGAGCTTTAATAATGAAAGACATGCAGACATGCAAAAAGGGTAAACTCGTTGAAAAAAAAAAGAGAAAAAGAGAAATACCACGAAAGGAGAGGTACTAATATTATAAGATCAAACCAGGAATACTGAAACACAAGATAATCAAGGAAAGACAAAAACACCAGCATGAAACACGTCCGTCTGTGCACAGTGAAATGGGAATTTCACAATGAGAATCAGAATCAGGTTTCTTTATTAATCCCACGGGGGAAAGCGGTTCATTACAGAAACTCAATTAAAATATAAATATGAAAAACGCAATGCCTGTTCTTCAAAACGAGTAAAAATAAGGCACTCCTTTCAAAGTGCGACGTCTTAAAACAAATACTCCAAAGTTAAATGATACTATGTCCAAAATCTACACGATGTAGCATGTGAAAATAGTCCACATGTTCTGGGGAGGAATTGTGACGTATGATGGCCACAGGTATAGGAATGATTTACTGCGGCGTTCTCTGGTGGAAGGAATCGTTTGCTGATCATAATCCTGTGACTGTCTAGCACGTCATGGAGAGGGTGTGAGAGTGTTGCACATGAGAGTCAAACTCCAGGCGCCATAGAAACATCCTGAACATCTTACAGCAGATATTAAGGAAAAAACACGTCTCTGACACATCCTGTTACTGCCGAGTCATCAGAAAACTTCTGAAAGTAGCAGGTCTCTGTGCAATACCCAAAGAGAAAGAGAGAGAGGGTGGTCCCCAGAGAGGCTCTGCTGTTGCTGACCACACTGTCTGAAGCACAGTGCTGCAGGCGCACACTGACAGTGGTCTTACAGTCGGGTAGCCAACTATCAAGGTCACTAGGGAGGCATCCACCTGCATCGCTGTCAGCTCACCGAGCTGAAGTGGCCTGATGATGCTGAAGGCACTGGAGCAGTACTCACTGGCTTGTGCGGGTGGATGCAGATGCAGCTGAGCAGTTAGAGAATGCAGTCCTCAACACTATTTGGGTTGGGGTTGCTAGGTGACCTGGAGGGTGTCTATGAGCGACTGACCATGGGAAGTAGCTTGACCAGTTTGAGTCTTTACAAGATGATTTGCGATGTCAGCGTTACAGGTTATTAAGACCGTCGGGCCACTGGGATGTGAGGCGTGGCCAGTTACACAGCACTGGGACAAAACAGGAAAACTGTTACAACACATGGAATCTTGCAAATATTGGAATCACCATTTGTATTTATCAAAAAATATCCCCCCTGCTTGGTGCCTCCAGTCCTTCTCCTACATATAACCAAGACGGCAGTCACTGCCAGTAAGAAGTGAACAGAGTGCCACTCAGTATTTGGACCACTGCATAATCCTACTGATACTGGTACTGTATTTGTCAGTGTGAACCTTTTTATGCAAACAGTAAAAGCGGTAAAAGGACACATATATGCAATCTGAGACACAGCAACAGACAAACAGGCAGTGAGATAGATGGCACAGACAGAGAAGATTTTTAAGGTTTGGAAAAAGGTAAACTAAGAAATACAAACAAAACCATTGCAGCAGTAAATGTACAATTAATATGGTAAGGCCTGCGGTGAGGAATTTCAAATGTCTGCATCTCGCTCGGTTCATACTGGGCGTTCGAATACAAGGAAGTAGAGCTACAGAGAGGATAACACACATTCATTCTGAATTTTCGATGCTGAGAAAAAAAGCAACCTAAAATCTAACTAGTAGGCCATTAAACAAATAAAAACACAAATTAACATTAGTACACTAATTATAGCACATAAAGTCAGTGGTGCAGTGTGTGATTATGGATAAAACTGAATAGCTATGCAATAAAACGAATTATTCAGTGAATCAGCCATAAAACTGAATACCCAATGCTGCTTGACAACACTATTATATGTAAATACTCCATTGAATCGTGCTGATTTCGCGATGCCTGCGTTATCGTACTGCTACATGATAAGGAGAAGGTTGGAGATTACAAGTAGTGATAAAAGGGGCTGCTGATAAAGTACTGATACTGAGATTTTCAGCTGACAGTATCACCAGTCTGGAGGGACAAGCGAGTGGAAGGAGCAGTGAGACAGGTGGACTGAGAGAGAGTGAGAGAATATTGTAGTCCGTAGCCTCCACACAAGGACTACACGTGGAGCTGAGCTTTAAGCAACACATGAGCTTCACCCTCTATAAAGATGGAGTAGTAATAGCAACTGAAATATATCAAATCAACTCTAAACAACTGATACAGTTGTGCTTCAAATGGACAATGACTCAAAACATACTGCAAACGTGGGATATTCTGCTCTGTTGGGTTGACATCATCCAGCTGATCACAACCCAACAGAGCGAGCTTCAGCCTGTGACTGACTGGGTATTACAAAAACCAACCAACCAACCAACCAACCAACCAACCAACCAACCAACCAACCAACCAACCAAAAAAACGTCCTTACATTTCAAACAATCTAAGTTTGTGTAATTATTTTTGAGAATCTGAAAATGCAGAGACTGTGTGCAGACATGGCTGTCTGCACCGGTTTAACTCACAGGGCTGAGAGCAACTGGCCCTGGCTCGAGTCTGACCCGTGACCCGCATGTCCTCCCCTCCCTCCTCTTTCCTGTCAGTCTTCACTGTACCTACCTAATAAGCCCAATAAAATAATAAGAAAATGACAAAACTCGTCATTGCTCAGACACCCAAGTGTGTATCTGGTAAACTAAATGTATCCTGTATTATTGAAATTATCAATAAATATTGTTTTAAGGGCATAAAAAGACAGACACATTGCTACTTTTTGCTTTGTTTTAGGCCCAGCGTTCTGTGTTTTTGGACTTCTGAGTGTATCTCTGTTCCAGTTACTGCTGTGTTTACGATATTCCTCATTTCAGTGTACCCTGCCTCCCCGGTGTTCCCAAGTCTCCATCATTCATGTTCCCTTTGTTTAGTTCCTCCTGTTTTATTTTGGTAGTCTCCTGTTGTGTGCATTGTATTTAGTTTTGATCCATGTCTAGTTTTCCCGATTAGTCCCAGCTGTGTGTCCTTAACTCGTTGTATTTCTCTGTCATGTCCTGTTATAGCTCTGTTACTGTAGTCCTGCCCTACCTCCCTGTGTTCCCCTAGTGTTTGTATGCGTGTGGGTATTCATGGTTTTCCTTTCAAAATAAAAGAAAACTTTGCTTTATTTGCTTGTGTTTTCAGAATGAAATTTTTTTTTCTCTTTCAGTTTAATACGTTATGGTAGCACTTAAGAGAAGTGCTACAGCTGAATGTGACATTGCAAGCAAAGAAGGGTAATTATTCGAAGTTAATATTATGTAAAGTGTAATGCTACAAGTGTAAAGCAGTATCTTTGTAGACACAGGCAGGCTGCAGCTAAAATTATTTTGAAAAATACTATCATCAGTGGTATTTTTCTGTTAAAGTTCAGGGCTGAAAAATCAAACATGTCAGACAGAATTACTTTTAGCTCAAATTGTAAGATTACTCTAATTACTCTGACTCAATTTTTGAGGCACCTTCCTTGTTACAAATTTAATTTGATCTAACCCATCATCATTCGTGTTTGCTTGTGATTCACTATGACTGAGGTTAAAAAGGTCGATCGCCTCAGAGAAGCAGGAGGCAGTGCGATGCAGTTTTCAGTCTTCCACAGATTTCTCCTCCTTAAACCTGCAAAGCTTTGGGCTGATTGCGGCTCTGTGGATGTCAGACCTTTGAATGTGGGGAGAACCTGCATCTGATCGCATTCTGCAACATGTTGTAAATTGCATAGCCTGTCAATTTGATGTACATACCCATATATATATTTATATATGTATATATACAAAAAGCACAAGAAAGAACATAAAGCTAAAGGAGACAAAGGGCACTAACAGAGCTGTTTCATGTTGCCTACTTCACATTTTCAAGAAGCAAGGCAACTCTATAATTATTTCCTGAATGCAATCTGGCTAAAAAGCACATTTATCTTGGTCCTTTGTGGGAGAAGAAAATGCAGGCAGGAGAGCAGAGGGGTACTGAGAGGGAGATGAGAACAAATAAGGGCTGAAAGAGAGAGAGCGAGGGAGAGAGAGAGCTGGGGACAAGTGGGAGAGGTAAGATGGACCAGGAAAGGTTGAAAGGAGCACAACAACAGAGATGAAAGACTGCCAGAAAATTGAAAAAGACTGAAGAGAGACAAAAGGTGAGCTGGAAAGGGAGTGGGCAGTGAGTGGACAGAGGAAGGAAACTAAGAAAAGAAAAAAAGCCAAATAAAACACAACAAGAAAGAAAGAAGGAAGAAAGAAACAAAGAGAGATTGCAGAGAGCAGAAAAAAGATGAGGTGGGAGAAACATTTTGCAGGCAGCCTTTCAGTCAATCATAATCTCCTGGGTGTTGGATGTGAGCAAAAGAGTGCAATTTTGCAGTGGTTATCATTATCATCACAGCTATAATCATAATCAGGGTAATTCCTGTGTGGCGAGATGGAAAGGCGGATGGCAAAGGGTGATGGAGGAGTATAAAATGTCAGACAGGAGGTACAAGGGCATTACCGAGTGTAACCATGGGGAAATGCACGAGAGAGACAGCGATACAGTAGGCGGATGAGAGCAGAAGAAGGACAGGGGTGTAGCAAACAAAGACACTGCTTAACTGAACATTAGCCTCTCCTAATTAAATCAGACAACCACAATTACCAGCATTACAGACCCTGCGTACTGTGCGAGCAGTTTTCAGGACATGAAAGCGCAATGGCGATGTGATGAAAGAAAAATATAACAAGTATTTTTATCACGCTGTAGCAAAGGAAGAGAAAAAAAATGACACTGTTGTGACTGCCCAATTTTTACTCATTTCATACAGCTGCGGCTGCCTGCTGTTTAGCTGCTGCTCCCACCGCTATCAAATGATAAAAAAATCAAAATAATAAAAATAATTGCAGCTAATCAGCGCCACGCTTTCTTTGACATATTCCTGCAACTTGGATCATGAGCTGGAACCTAATGTGCAGAGTGACAACAGAGTTTTGTAGAAAAAAAGGGTTTTATTTAAATTTTAAGTGAAAACACTGCTCAGAAAAATTAAGATAAAATAAAGGAACACTTTGGAAACATATCACATCTCAGTGGGATAAAAAAGAAATCATGCTGGATATGTACAATGATATGGACTGCGTAGTATGTTAGGAACGCGCACTTTACTGGAAATTCATTGCATCGACTGAAAATGATTCACTCAGTAGTTTGTTTGACCCCCCGCATACTCGTATGCATGCTTGACAACTAAAAGAGCTTCTCAGGCAGCAGTTGAACTGCAGGGTCAGGCATTATATGAATAATCTTGAACTGTGAATCATTTAAAGCTACTCTGAAAGAGTCTGTTAAATATGTAATATTTATTAGACTATTAACTGTAGTAATATCGAAAATGAGCATTACATGATCCCTTTAAGTGACGCACAGTACAAAATCTTCATGTGCTTTGTCACACGAAACCGCAGCGCACAATACAATACTTTATCAAACTGAACCGGAGAACTTTCAAGGCCATCCCTCTAAGTGCAGCGTAATGAATCACAGTATAATAATTACTGACAGTCAGAAATTATGGCTGTAGTAAAATAGGCCAAATAGGACTTAATTGGAAAAGTGGGAAATTAAAATGAGAGGCAGAGGATTGAGTGTGTGCCACCGAGAGGACAAGAGAGGAGAGTCGGCAGAACCTCAATTAGGAAGGTAGTTTCATCAACTCCGGAGACTGTAACGCAACAGAGAAGTGAATACTTCACCCACCAGGGGGGCTTTAAGGATATCTGCAGGAATACATACCGAATAGTAAGGTACATGCACATCTACACGGATGGCAGATTTTAAACAGCACTGGTACACAACCTGGAAACAGTTTTAATTGCTAGATTTGTAAGACATACGAAGAAAATAAAAGTTTTTTATCAGCAAAGAAACTCTTCTAAATAAATAGTTCTTGACAAGAGACATACAGTGTAATAAGGAGCTTACTAAAGAGCATATCAAGGTAGCAGCAGAATAAACACCTTGCCTCAGTCTTACACAAACCATAGTCGCAGACCTTATGTGGCCTGAATCAAAATAGTCTTTCACCTTGACAAACGTTTGGCTCTATTCATGGCGGCTGCACCAGTAATTTCAATCCAACACTGGCTGGGAGCCAAAGTGGTCAGGTGCTGGTAGCTTAAGTTCATCCTGAAAGCACAGCCGGTGTGACCCAGTTGCTGGCGCAAAGATGTTTTTCAGTTCTCTTTTCTATTTGGCTCTCTGCGATGACAATTGGTCTGGGCAGTGATGAAGACACAAAGAGAGGGAGTGAGCGAAACAGCTAGTTATAGAGCTGTTTATTATTTCACCAAGCAGCTGCTGCCAGCAGATGTTAACCCCCCTGACCACAGGGCAAGTTTTAGAAACATCCACTTGAGAAAGCTTCCAGGGATCCAGCCAGTAAGAGCTTCACAACAGGGAGCCACAGTAATGTCTCGAATTTGAGACTGGAGAAACTCTGAAGAAATGACGAGTGACACTACTGCTACTCAACCTGTTCAAAAAAATATGATGTGATGCACCAGAAAGCGGAGAACTGCATCTACTTTGGTCATAATTTGACTAGGAAACTTCTTTATTAAACATTTCATGCCCAGCAATTGTCTAAAAATAACTGCAAGTTGCATTTTAATAGCAGATGCAGCCTGGTTCTGAATCCTTCAGGGTGGAAATTGTTCAATTTGGCAGAAAGCTGCTTATGATGAGATTTATACATCACTGATTCAGCTGCAGAAACTAGTTTAACCACCATTGTTTTTATTAAGTTTTAGCATTTAGCAAAAATGTCCTTTCAAGTTAAAGTTGTGCCATTCAGCTGCAAACAACCCATTTCAAAAGGTCAAAGTTTTACTTTGAAGGTGAAGTCTCAGTCCCAGTCTCAGTGTTGCAGACAAGTGGGAGTGTTCTCTACTAAGAACCTCAGGTGTCTGCTTCAATTTGTTAGAAAACAAAGCCCTTGCAAGGAGGATTTTGATGCAATAGTTTAGACCTCTCTCTTTGCTCTGCAACTTATTCGGGAATAAAGATTTTTCCCAGATGGTGACCAGCGGTTGCGAGGAGTTGTCAGCCAGTCTTTAAGCCTGTGTGACTGAGAGCTAACTTGTGCATAAAGAATATCTGACCAGTTCTGAGTGAACAGAAGAGCTAAATTGGACAGTTACCTCAAATCTATCATTTCCCTGCAACTTCAAACCACATAAACTTTTTGCAACTAAGTTTATTTGAGACAAATATTTGTTGCCAATTTTTTCCCCTACAATATTTATTTCTAATCACTAGCCAGCCATGTGGCACTTTTTAAAACTCTTCATTATTCATTATTCATAATTATTCATTGGTGAGTCTCACAAAATCCAACCACAGATACGACTTTTTGTGATCGTTGAAACTCGTTGAAATTTATGCACAGGCAAGGTACGTATCTGACATGTGAAACAAACGGAAAACAAAACACTCCGTTCACAGGGAGATGATGAATATGAAATGAGAAAGAATTTGGATTTTTAAAAAGTAAACAAACAAAAAAAAACAAAACATAATGATGTTAATAATCCCTGTGTGTGTGTCTGATGTCATTTTGAGATTTTTCCCACATTTGAAAAAGCAGAGATTTGATTTTGTCTTAAAATTTCCTACATTTAGCTGGCATTTTGTAGACCTTTTAAAATTTATAATAGAAAAGAATACAGATCAGAGACTTGGACAAGGTAAGTATAGCTTTTTTTTATGACATCATCAAGTTGAGTTAAGTTAAGTCTGCTGTAAAGAGTGAGCAGTCATCATGCTCTAAAGATCTGAAGAGCTCTCTTAGCCCTTCAGGGAAAAAAAAAGTCATGGATGTTTAAAAAGATTCAAATTATTAGTTAATTTTCAAAATCATTCCACTGTAAGATGAAGCATCTGAGTCAGATATAGATTTCAAATCGCTGTCAGTCTGTCAAAGACTGGCTTCAGCAAATACAACCAAGAGCAGGATTTGCAGAACACCTGTTGGAGTCAAAGTGCATGAAAAACCTTCACTGTCCATAAAGAATATTGAAGTGTGTCAACAAAAGTCCCACTAAATAAATAAAGAAATCCCTGCATGTGTATCTTTGTGTCTGGATGAAACATAAAATGATATAACATTAATGTAATTCACACGATCAGTGCAAAGACAGCTGTGCCCCATCTGGAGAACAACACTAAAGTGTTCCTGAAAGACATCGAACAACGTGGAACTCAGTAAGCACTGAAAACTGGAAATTGCTTATCACACCAGTACAAATGCTGTGCATGAGCACCATGAGAAAGGTTTTGGCATAAGCCCTATCTCTCAGAGGTTCTGGGTGATTGAGGTGTAAGGTAATTTGAGTTTGGATAATCCCACACAGTCAGTGTGAAGTCTGGATGAGTAATTTGATGATACTGAAGTAGGTGCAATCAGCAGCGCTGGAGGGCAAGTAAATAGGCAGATTTAAAACAGGCACTAGTCTAATCCTTTGCTGTGGATAGATGAATCAAAGAGCTGTTGTCACAGTAACAATTCACATATTTGGCACAGACCGCTCGCTGCTTTTTGAGAAAAGAACCTCAAGAGTTTGTTTGCTGGAGAATGGTGGTAGAAATGTTACGGTTTCGTCATTGCCTCAGGGACGGCGAGGATTGCACTGATTCAACTATGAATTCTGCACTGCAGCAGTTTTCTTGAAGATAATATGAGGTCATCTGTTTGAAAGTTGAACCCGAAGATGACTTTTCAAGAGGATAAACACCGATCTAAGCGATTCAACAAATGCATTAGGGCATGGCTTGAATGAAGAAAGAGAGGGTTATAGAATGACCTGGTAAAAACCCCAAACTGCATTTCATTAAAATACTCTCAGGGTTTTTTGAAAAAGGCAGAATGTGAGAGAAAACCTGAGGAGATGTCAGAAAAGTCAACAATTAACACACATTTTCTGTCATGGCTGTGTTTACAAGATGACTCGGTGTTCTCCCGTAACTGACAACCGAAGGAACCGCGATTATTATAACTGGATGTACTGTGTGATAATTTGATTGACCTCAATTTATGCACTTGACAGCTGAGTCATGCACAAACATATTATTCAATGCTAAAATTTGCATTTACCAAACATTTCAGTATATATTTAAAAATATTTGCAAGTAATTATATTCGTAAAATGACAAAGACACACTTTTATAAATTTAGTTAGAGAATTGGGATACCACAGATATTTGGTGTGGATCTGATACCAAATAAATGGGTGGCTAATATTGCCAAAACTGATACAGGTACTATTAACTTGTGCAGGCAGTTTATGTAGGGGAGAGCAGTGGGTCATGACTCGCTGTGCTTTTTGTTTTCCACAATAATGACATAATATATAAAAAAAAATCTGCCTGTCTCTAAAGCACTTTGGGTTAGCTTCTATTGTCTAAATGTGCTGGTGGCTATAAATAAAATAGATGTGGCAGTCAACCTTCAGAAGGTTAAACCCCCCCGAATATAACACATTTCAGTGGGATACATACTGAACTTAGAGGACAGAAACAAAGTATCGATTCTATCCTGCTTTATTTGATACCAATGCCAATGTTGATATTGATGATCTCAATATTTGTATCGATCCGCCCTGTTCTAAAATCAGTACTTGTATTTTTTGCTATCTATCTATCTATCTATCTATCTATCTATCTATCTATCTATCTATCTATCTATCTATCTATCTATCTATCTATCTATCTATCTATCT
>NW_024582626.1:299584-379105 GCF_018398535.1 Haplochromis burtoni
TCTATCTATCTATCTATCTATCTATCTATCTATCTATCTATCTATCTATCTATCTATCTATCTATCTATCTATCTATCTATCTATCTATCTTCTTTTTCTTTTACAGAGCTAGCAGAAAGACAATCCAGATCATGCCATACCATAATCTTCTATTACAATAAGGATTTTGGGATTCAGAGTTCACAGACACCACACAATATTTTCATTTTCAGAGGCAAATAGAGGCTTTGGAGTATTAAAATAGCTGTGAGAGTAGTGGAAGGAGTAGATGGATGGATACGAGCAAAATGATTCAAGCCAGGTGAAATGCATCAAATTAGAGAAGATAAGGGGAGAATAAGAGAAATCGAGCTATTAAAATGGGAGCATGACTCTGAGAGGGGGGGGGGGGGGAGAGAGGGGGAGAGAGAGGAGCACTTACATAGACTAGAGAAAGGAAGATGAATAGACGTAGGGATGAACAGAAGGAAAGAGAGGGGATGGAAGACAGAAAGCTGGAAAAGGGAGAGAGAGCGATAGCGAAAGCAGGTGTAAGATTCATGGAGAGCACTTATCCCGAAATATATATGAATCTGTGGCAGGAAATGAGACGGATGCAGAGGAGAGAGGAAGAAATAATGGCAGGGAGAGAGCTGCCAGGTTAGAATGACTCTTGCTCAGAGAAGTTGCCTTGGAAAGTTTGGTGGTAATGGTGATGGATTTGGAGGAAGAAGGACGGGTGTTGGGGGCCATGGCAACGGATGCTGAAGATGGTGATGATGGTGTGTGTGTGCTGGTGGTGGTGGGGGGGATGTCTCTATCTTCCTTGGCCCTCTAATAGCCCTTCATCAGAGCCGTCCAGCACTGACAAGACTAATTGCAGCACCTTGCAGCAAAGATCATTTTTACTCTAATTGTAGTGAAGCTGAGATGGAAGTTATTCAGAAGGGTCACGTGGTTGGATGGAGGCAGATGCACATCCAACACCTGTATTCATCCACCTTTGCATGGCTTGCATCTCGCGCTGTGCGAAAGAGGGCAGCCTGTCCAAAGGTATAATTAGCTGACAGGTGAATTATGACTGCCAGCCTGTGCTTATGTGGGTGAATGCTAACTGCACATTTGTCAATGACTGTGTGCCCTCTCTATTGGACTTATTGGAAACTTTGAGCAGTAGTACATCAGGAAATTCACACACTCGAGCTTTAAGTTGCGATTCTGCCCTGCTAGCAACACAAAAGTCAAGGGCATTGTGATTTTTAGTATTTGCAAAGCTAAGCTAAAACATTTCTCCTGGTTAACACCAAGCAACTAGTCAACCTTAGCTTAAGTAGTCCCACGCCTAACTACAAAGAAACGTGATACCTACAGTAAGACTGAGGAGAGAACAAGCACACTAACACAGTAAAATCAGCTGAGTCCAACTAAACCTGTGATGCTCATTTTCACCTGGAGGCTTCCTTCTATCTAAGCAGCAGGAGAGATCGCCATGTGCAAAACAAACACAAAAATTAAACTGGCTTCACCCATTCATTACTCAGTGCTCCATCATCGCAGTCAGGTTCAACAGTAAAAGATGTAAATTTTTATGTTAGCAAGACAAGATATGGTCTAATTACAATCATTAAAAAAGACAATGAGACAATGATAATCAGTAAATTCTAGGTTAGGTGTCTAGTCATTGCAGGAGCACACCTGCACTCGCAGCCCCTACCTCTAACCCACAGCGTGCATGGCAGATGAGCTCTTCCCCACTTAGTGCTGCAGCTGCAGGGCACATAGTGGTCTTTACTTTGTCTGAGCCTTGAGTTTCTTCCTCATCATCAAAAGTATTTGTTTAGTTTTTACACCGACTTCGGCTCTAGAAATTTAGTCAGTTTCATAATATAACCTGTTTAATTATCTTTTTTTGGGTTAATCTTTAAGTTTTATTTATGGTCAACACTGTTGTCTTGCAGCAATGCGAAGGTCATGTCTTCAAATCTGCTGGTCAGCTGGGGCTTTCCTATGTGGGGTTTGCACGTTCCCCCTCTGCCAGATGTTCTGGTGTCCTCCTCTAGTCTAGAAACATGACTGTCAAGTTAATTTGAAATTGTCCATGGGTGTTTATGTGAGTATGTGGTTGTTTCTCTGTGTTAGGTAGTGTTTAGTCCCCCCATGATGCTGAATGGTTAATTTGTTAAGAAGATGGATGGATAGATGGATGGATGGATGGATGTTGGATGGATGGATGGATGGATGGATGGATGGATGGATGGATGGAATGGATGATGGATGGATGGATGATGGATAGATGGATGATGGATGGATGGATGATGATGGAAGGTGGATGATGGATGGATGATGGAGATGGATGTGGATGGATGGATGGATTGGATGGATGGATGGATGATGGATGGATGAATGGATGAATGATGGATGATGGATGGAATGGATGATGGATGATGATGATGATGGATGGATGATGGATGGATGGATGATGGATGGATGGATGATGGATGGATGATGGATGGATGATGGATGGATGGATGGATGGATGATGGATGGATGGATGGATGGATGATGGATGGATGAATGGATGGATGGTGATGGATGGATGATGATGGATGGATGGATGGATGGATGGATGATGTGATGGATGGATGGATGGATGGATGACTGGATGGACTGTTAGATGGATGGATGATGATGGATGGATGGATGGATGATGGATGGATGGATGATGGATGGATGGATGGATGGATGGATGGATGGATGGATGGATGGATGATGGATGGATGATGGATGGATGGATGGATGATGATGGATGATGATGATGGATGGATGGATGGATGATGGATGGATGGAATGGATGGATGATGGATGGATGGATGGATGGATGGATGGATGGATGGATGATGATGGATGATGATGATGGATGATGGATGGATGATGGATGGATGGATGGATGGATGGATGGATGGATGGATGGATGATGGATGGATGGATGGATGGATGGATGGATGGATGATGGATGGATGGATGATGGATGGATGTATGTTATTCCAGTGCTGAATAACCAAAGTTTGCACTTCAGGAAAAGGTCTTCATCCATACTAATACAGCTTACTTGGCATGTTTGTTAATATAGAGAATACAGAGGATGAAAATGAGCTTTGTCAACATTTCCTGTGAGTGCTACCCTTTTACCTTATTCAGTTTTGGAACTATCTGACTTTGCTTAATCACCATAAATAAATAAATGGAAAGGCACATCCTTTGAAAAGTATATTTATTGGCTGGGGACAAATGGAGGCGATGCTAACTTGGACTGCCCCCTCTGCTGTGCAGCTAGTTGCAGCAGTGTATATCTATGGGCCAGTAAAGATCTCGAAACTGTTTTAACTACAACAGCAGTTTGAAACATGGACTTTCTTTTTCAACTATCTCGGCATCCACCTGAAAATCATCAGGGTTATTTCCTCTGCCTTTGAAGAGCTCCTCTAGAGCAATATAACCATATATTGTACAACTCTTCACGAGCTGAGTGGTACTCTATACACTGAGCCAACCTGTACACCATATGAAAAGAAAAATCAGTGGATTTCTCCTTTAATATGTTCGAGCCATCCTTGACCATAAAAATGATTTAGCTCCATAATAAACCATAAAGACAGAGTATTATTTCAATCCTGTCTCTCTTATCAAAACACAATGGGCACCCCGAGTGCATTTCCTACCTCGTGTAAGCATCTGCAAATCCAGTTTTTATAACAGCATCTTTTCTCAGCACAGAAATCCAAGACATATTTTCCATTTAAATACCAACCGCTTGCTTTGCGATGCCTCATTTAAATGAGCCTCCCACCTGTGCACCGTGCGCTCTGCACCTGGCACCGAAATATCACACAGATACACAAAGTGAATTCCAAGGTCAGGAAATTTAAACAGTGAGGGCTCTGCATGTGTTGGTTATTGCACTGCTACTAAAAAATTGGGCCCTTAGAGTCAAAACACTAGTCCTCGCGTAGACGTCCTTATTCCAAAAAGGCAGGCTCTTTCAGGAATTTAAGAATGGTGGACCCGACACACACAGACCCACACAGACACTTCATGCACACAGACCACCCTGAATCTTGATGACTGTCTGGACTGTGTGGTACTTTGCAGGACAGCCTTGACCAGCGAGATTTTACCAGCACTCAGCAGTCCAGTGAGCAGGACTGGGAACTGACCCAACAACAGGGAGGTGTCACGGGCTGGATGTGCTGCAGATATTAATGATTAGCTGCTATCATACCAGTGGGAACTCAATGTGGTTTTGACTGAAGAAACTGTTGCTCTGGGTTTTTGAAAGTGACATTTTGTACACTGTTTAGTCAAAACAGCCTCTGATAAACAGTCAGTAAAGTAACTAAAGTGACAGAACGGGAAATGGATGAAAGGTGCGAAGCGGGATGAGATGAGACAGGAAGGATAAGAGGGGAAGGGATAAAAGTGTGACAGCAGAGAGAAAGACCGAAGAGATAAGGGATGAAGGCTCCGAATGGAGACAGACAGATGAAAGGATGAGCGAGTAGCATGGATGACAGAATGAAGTAAGAGAGGTAAAGTGGAATGAGAAAATAAGGGGAGAAGTGACACGAGTATGAGGGGCAAAAGGGAAGTGAAAGGGGAGTGATGTACTTGGAAATAGAAAAAAAGGGAAAGGGTAAACTAGGGTGAAAAGGGTTACAAAAACTGAATACTCACAACTCAACACGGAGCAAACGTTTTAACAGGTAAGGACATTGAAATCAGTTTGGGGTTACTGATTAACTTGAACATTATGGACTGCATCAACTGGATGAAAACAGTTGTCAAAAGCAACTTTTTTTATGACAAATGGTGATTTTCACATGTCTGCATGACTACAAAGCCTCCTACTTTGTATGCGATGCCAAATACATTGCACAGACACACAAATGCATACAAGCGAAACTGTAATGGGGAGGCTTGTGTCAAATCTGGCAGCAGGTGTCCACCACCTGAGGTCAGGTACACAGGGCCAGATGGTTACTTACTTTTCAGAGTAGAACCAGCCCTTTGGCAACAACTCTTCAAAAGAAAACCTTCAAAAGGTTTTGTTCTTTGTGACCACATAGTGCGGGAAATTAGTGTACTCCTGAAACACTTTCACCAATGTTTGATAAAAACTTTAATTTCGGTGCCAATGTTCAGTTTGTTGGACAAATAAGCAGCGGGGAAGTTGGATATTATTCTGCGTGTACTTATAACCGTGGTGAGTGAGAATTTGTCCTTTTTTAGTGGTAGATATGAGCAAACTCAGGTTGCTCTCTATGATGCCAAGTTATTAAAAGAGGGAGACAATCAACAATCTCAGAAATGTGATAAAGAACAGTAACACAATATATAAGACACATCACTACTCTTGATTTGAGCCTTGAATTCAGCTCATTAGCTGTCTCCATCTTTGTGTTTGGAACCTGAATCAGACAAGTTAGCCTACAGTCACAAACGGCTACAGAACAATTGTTAATCACCAGAAAAGTGTGTATTCCCCACCCAGTGTGAGTGATTGCCAGATGTGGCGAGCAGTCACAACATGAAATTGTTTGGAAAGAGTTATGGGGGTACTGCGCTGACAACCTCTGTGGGACTGGACTGGTTGCTAGCAGATAGCTGTGTAGGCCCACACCCATCTATGGGCTAAGTGATGGTGACACTGAGAAATGTGTAATGCAAACTGGACATGAGGACTGTTGTTGTTTTCAGGGTAAGGCACAATGTTTACTTTGAAGGCAAACGTTGTCTAGTTCAGCGGTCCCCAACCTTTTTTGCGTCACGGACCGGTTTATGTCTGACAATATTTTCACGGATCAGCCTTTAAGGTGTCACGGATAAATACAACAAAATAAAACCAGTATTGGTACCGAAAATTTTTTTTTATTCATAACTCATGGGAAAAGACCCAGGGAAACCAAGTTAACGATAAAAACGATAAAAAACAAACACACATAAAACCCTGAAAACCATCAATTTCACACCCAAGCCTCAACTATTTCAGCCCGGTAACAAATGACTCATGGAGTGGTACCTGTCTGTGGCCTGGGGGTTGGGGACCACTGGTCTAGTTTGTGTCACATGTTAACAAGATCCACCATCTCCTGGTGATTGTTTAGTGAATGCTTGCAAACAATTTGGCATCGTCCAAACAAACTACAGTCTACTAGCAACAATCTACTAGTGCAATCACAATCACAAGGTTTTTGGTGCAGTGCCCTCTTTGTGGTAAATTTCACCCATTAATGGCCAGCGACCTCCAGGAACCACTCTCCACTCAACTGGTTCCTGGACTACACATATTCCCCTAACCAGCAGAAGTTTTTAGGCAGTCACCAACCAGTCTCTGTCTTTTGTCTTAAAACTTGTGATATGACTTGAGTTAACATTTTCAGATCATAAATCAAGTAAACAGTATATAACTTCTTTATAGACTTCTATATAATCAGTCTTCTTTCTTCAATCTGAAGAGTTGAACCCTACTGACTATTATAAATTATGCAGGTTTAATAGTTCTGCATTGGCTTTTTGGAACTGAAGCCTTTGTGCATCCAAATATCTGGCTGCTACTGTATAATGTTGACTGTTGTTGTCTTTTATTGATGCTAGCCTCCTGGTAATTCAGTACTTTAGGCTCTTTTTAAGTTCCTATTTGAACCAACTGAGTGGACACTCAACGTTCCCAACACTTAACAGGACAGAGTACCTAAGACAGTTAACTATCAGTGTCACAGTGGTATTTCACCACAAAAATAAAACCTGCAGTAATACTGAAAAGGAAATTTTAAAGGATGTGAAAATAGAACACCAGGTAAATAAAGAAAAGTAAAACCTGGGAAGTTCAAGAGATTTTTATATGGCTTTGTTGTACAACCAAACCTCTGTAGTAGTGCAGGCTTCTACTAACCCACCGCTGGAATCAAAGACACAACGCATGGAAACAAAGAAATGCATGACAATATAGAGGGGAAAAAAACCCATCTCTTCATTCTTTGTGTATAGCAACCACAAAAAAAGTTTTTAACTTTTCTCCAAGTTTTTAACTACAGAAAGGAGGCGATGATTTAAGATTGACAATGATAGAAAAGGAACTAGCTGAAAAATATTTAATGTTTATGTTCTTTCCAAATAAGATGCGTCAAAGGGGAGTTATTCAGCAGGACGCCAAAGATAAAGGGGTTGAGGGGGATACAGACACTGAGGTTATATGTATCACAGAGTTTAGGGATCAAATGAAAACCCTAATCTCTCTGAAGGGAAAAAAGCAAGGACAAGATTTACAAATATTGTTTATTGAAAAATATCAAGAAAACATGAGCGACTCCGTTTATGACCAATCTGCAATGCTGAAAAAGAAAATCCTTCATGATCTTGGCTAAATAACTAATGTGGATAAAAGGTTAGTAGAAGGGTTAGTGTTAGGGTTACATTATAGGCAACTGTGGCAACAGTGTTACGGTGTTTACTTGCAAACTCTCGGGTGATAACGTCATGAACTGAAGGCAACATTTCAAATTGCTCCTTAATGCAAGACAAATGTTTATGTTGCTGATATGAAGAAGCGTGCACAGAGGAAAGATGAGAGCAGCTGTTGAACTGGGAAGCTGGGATCGCTTTTAGAGTAAACACAGGTGTATTACACATGTGGCTGACAAGAAGTTAATTTGCGTTTTAAACAATGAAAGCTCACTCACACGGAGAAATTGTTATTGTACTGAGAAGGAGTACGTGAGTCTGCGAAGTAAGCTAAGTTTGATTTAATACACTCTCCATCATTTAATCATGCAAAACCCACAAACACGGCGGTGATTTGTTTGGCTGTCAGTTTGTTCCATTTCTAATGTGAGCCAGACTGTCAGGAGAATGGATCAAGCTCTGTTTTGGTTTTAAACCATTAATCCTGGCCTGTCTTTGTGCTTTCACCATGTCAGATTTACAAGACAGAAACCAAACCGGCTTCAGTTTGAGCTCTTCTAGGCTCTAACCTTCAGCCGCTACGTAGAACAGAAGAGTTTCTGGTCCCTATACAAGCTCTCTGACAAACTTTCATGTTAGTCATGTGTTCATTCTATAGATTTTATCTCTGTTGATGACTGTGGGAGTTTTTTTGTCCTCGTGTAGCAGAGTTGTTATACTGCTTTACTCTTTTTTTTGTCACCTCTGTTTTCCCACGCTGTCAAACTGTCCTTATCCTCAATTCTGTCATCATCGCTCTGATCCAGTAATCTTCATTTTGCCTTCTCTGAGCCAATCAGTCTCTGTTCCACGTTCAGAACTCGTTGCTATTTTGTCATTCTGCCTGTCAGGCTGATATACAATCATCCTCTTCCCAATCTCCCCCTCATCCTAAATATTTCCATCAAAAGTCTCCAAGTAGTGGTTCCCTACGTCAACAATGTCTATAGACTCTGGAGTCATGTTCTTGCTATGCTGGTTCATCACTTTAAATTTCAAAAAAATCTTTTTTACTCTCAAATTTTCACTACTTAGTAAAGTAGCACAATGATAGCTCAACACAGTTATTGTTAGCAGTTTCAAACAATGTAAAATGATATCATGTCATCGTCCCTTCGATAAACAATGACTATACCATTGTTTTGGCTAAGGATGCAAAATATGGACAGGATATGGATCAGGTGCCTTAAACCTGTTTTCTTTGCAATGGTCAGTAGGGGACTATGTTTCGCAGGAACCAATCCCAGCTGCTGAGTGGTGGGCAACAGGTAGGATACACCCTGGACAAATCACCAGTCTATCGCAGGGATAACACAGACAGACAAACTACCATTTGCACTCACCTTCACACCTATGGGCAATTTAGAATAACTAATTCTCTAACCCCACTAACTTGCATGGCTTTAGGCTGTGGGAGGAACCGGAGAGAACCCATGGATGGTGGATTCAAACCCCAGACATTCTTGCAATGAGTCAACGTTGCTAACGACTGCATCGGTGTGGTCCAGTTGTATGAAAGTGTATAGGAAAACAGACTTTGACTCCTTTGCTCTATATGGCTTATAGTGATGAGTATAGGGCCTCACCATAGAGGCAAAAGCAAGTTCCATGACAATCCATCAGGCTCTCAGTCAACTTTTCCATGACATCTGAATTCAAACAGCTAAAATAGTGAAAACGAACATGCTCAGTTTGAAGCTTAACAACAGGATGTCAGTAACCAAGGGGCTACATTATGTCTAGTTTTATATAGATAATCATTAATGACTTTTTTACTTAGCCAAGCCTTCCAGTAAGCCATGTAGGAACGTTTAATGGTCCAGTTCTTTGCATTTAGCTTGCGCCAATGCTGTTTAGCCTACTCTACATTTTATGCTTAATATATTGGCTTTAGCACATTATACAGAACATTGATATTGGTAGGATATCCTCCACCATACAACTGCAAACACTTAAGAAAGCTGTTGTGGTTTCAGAGCTGTAGTACTCACTCTCATTCTTCTCCTCACCGGGCCTCACCACCAGCATTGTGGACGTTGTGGAAGTATTTCTTCAAATATGTAGTAGAATTCCTCAGCAGCTGACAGGCACGAAATACTGCAAATTCTTCCACAAAATAAATATTCTCGCTGACCTCAACATGCTCAGTGATGCAACCATAGGATTGCATATATTCCACTCATGCTGCAGTCTCTGGGGTTTGAAAATGAAGCTGTTGCAGAAATGCAAAAAACTGCAGTTCTAATGTCCGGTTAAGACTTGTTCCAAAACGGTGGCACTAGTGCATTAGAAAGCAACAATGCAAAACATTGTTTTGGCTTCTATGGACAGATTCCTCCTTCATAGCAAATGAACAGTGGGTAACTTTTTTTCATGACTCACCCATTTGGATCTTGTAATTCTTAAAGTTAAGGACATACCCGGATTCCTCTGCCTTCACCTTTGTCTCACCTTTACTAATTCGATTCTCTGAACATGACTTCCTCACAATGTTTGTGCTGCTGCTGCTTTTTACAGAACACGTTACCCAGCCTGCCTCAAGGCCTTTGCTTAAGATTCTAATATTACATCATCTCAGCAGATATTAATATTCTGAGTCAAAAATCCAACAAGGCAGGAGCCAAAATGCCAATTTTGAGGGTTCAAAATGTATATTCCAGAAACCAATGAGTGATGGCACAGTGACTATGTCCATCTTTATATAGATTCTGTGTTTCGACTGCGCTGCTATTTGCTAAGGAGTCGGAGGGAGATTGAATCATTGAGAATTGGTGATTGTCTAATTCTGTCACAATGAAAGTGACAGAGAAAAGCAGTATAATATTTACCAGTAATTGAATGATTATTTGAAAAAGCAACTGACCTGATAAAACACGTTACATCACAGTTAGAGCTGTTGTTAGACTTTAGCACGTTACTTTGTAAATCTATGTTTTGTCCAATTGCACTAGAATGCAACAAAGAATATCAGGTAAATATAGACAAAAGCCTTCCTCAGCTTAACATTTTGAGCACTATTTACAGTATTTATCTGGACTTTTCTATAATATAGCATGTGACTTTACCAACCGAACCGGACCGAACCATCACTCTCTAATGTCTTAGATACTATAAACCTTTTTGTGCATGTTATATCAGAGCGCTATTATTAGATAATTATTACTTTGTTAGTCCTCCCCCACCAGCCTTCCCACTTTGCTCCTCTGAGGAGGCAGAAGTAAGACGAGTCACAGTAACTTCAAATTGTCGGTGACAAACAGGGACGAGACAGACAGACGCCGAGATGAGGAAATGAGAACACGCGTTTGACAAGTAAAACTGTCACAAGCCTTCTGGGATTGAGCCTTTTGGCAAATAAAGGTGTGGGAGGGTGTAAACAAGTGTAGCTGAACGGAGAAGCAGTTAAGCACTCAAACAGGCATATTTTAATCACACACGTCGAACATACATTTCATTCATTCCTATACACTCATCCGTCTAGTGTTGCACCTGTGTGCGTGTTCACATAAGGAAAGACGTGACAACAAAACAGATGGTATACAAAGACTAGTACTCCACAAACCCTAGCAGAGTCAAAAGTGAATAAAAGAACGGGGAAGAAGATACTGAGGAAAAATGGAGGCAAATGAAAGGCGTGCCCATGAATACAAGCGCGCACACACAAGCTCATGAATACACAGAAGTGCCAACAGGTGACAGTGTGATTGATTTATAGATAGATTGGTGGCTGTGTCCCAGCTGTTAGAGACATCTCATCCCGGTGGATGGACTGCAATGCACAAACACAGCTGGGAACAGGCGGAGGCAAACAGGTGATCGGGGCAAAAAACCCCCAAAAAACAGCACAGAGATAAATATCAAGTCACTGTGATAAGAGATGGAAGCCAGGAAAGGGAATGAATTTGAAGGAAGAGGAATCGACTGAGCAATTAGAGGTGGGGGAATGGAACAGAGGGAAGCAAGGAAGAAATAAGTGGCATAAAGGGGATGAATACGATGAATCGATGAGTTAAAAATCGATGGCTTTGTGTATCTCTGTGCAGAGTAGCTATTGTGTGTTTTCACTTGCTTGAGAGTGATGATTAACAAGTATGTGTGTGTTTGCACACGTGACTAAATGAGAGTGGAAGGCCCACATTTGACTGCTCTGTGCAGACTCATATAGACTCAAGTACTGTATGTGCTGTAGCAGGTAACCTGTTTGATCTTTCTGCAGGCCAAGGTTATAGTGGTGTTATGTAGCAGTCTGCGACCCAGCGTTTTGAGTTTATTTTATGTCTGCTTCCTTATGATGTATTAGAGTAATGGTAAGTTCTACTGTTATAAATAGTATGTCTTAGGTCTGTTTAGTTACATTTTCATCCATGCTCCCTTGTTTTGTGTCGTTTTCCGTTCCTGTGTAAGTCTCTCTTCCTCTATGTATGATTTTTAGTTATGTCTGTGCCTCGTTCCCCTCATCTCTTTCCATGTTCCTCTCCCCAGTCTGTTATGATTCCTGTTTTACTTTGACAGTCTCGTATTCCCATGTTCAGTGTGTTTAGTTTTGCTTCCCTTGTGGCATTATGTTCACTTGTGTCAGCTGTGTTCCTCGTGTGTTTCCACTTCTCTGATTAGGGACCTCATCAGTGTGAGGTCGTCATGTTTCCAGGTTTTTCATGTTCAAGGTTTTCTTCTTTGTCGCTTGTGTTTAGCATTTCATTTTTTCCACTTTATATTCCTTCTGTTTTGTATCTTTTCCCAGCCACAAATAAACAGCTCGTCTTTTGTTAAATTATAATTTCGTTCCAAGTGTCTGCATTTGGGTCCTCCTCCTTCCTCCACACGGTCTGCCAGTGCAAACCGTGACACATATGTAGTTACCTAATTTGGGCCAAGCCACACATTGGGTACGATTTTAATAGAAAAGCAAAGAAACACAAAAAGAAACCAAAACTAAAACTCAAAACTGGATAAGTGGAAGGAAATGGATGGATAGAAGCAAGTCCATTGTTTAACCGTTCTGTATAATTAATAAGACATTTAAAATTCACTGAAGTGATCCATATTCATAGGACACTACTGAACATAGCTACTCATGGTTGACTGGCACGAGTATATGTGAATGAATGTTTGTAATTAGCAGGAATTTAAAACAAAGCTGATGAAAACAGTGGAAAAATGAAGGAATAGAAAAGGGGACTCACATTTAAAGCATTCTGGATTACCCAGTTGTTTGTAGCTGTGAATCTATTAAAATTTAAACAGAAGTGGGGGTTTGGCACAGATCCATGCTCTTAGGTGGACGGAAGCTTATTATTCAGCAGGTATTGATCTATGCGAGACTTAGTGTGTGTCTGTGTGTGTGTGGTGCCGCTGTGGGCACAAGGCTACAGGAGCAAAAGAAAGAAAGGGAGCAAACACGGTGAAAACGTATACCTCAGAGTGAGAAAACACCATCAACAGCAGCCAGATCCAAAGTATGGGCTATGGCAACCAATCTGATAGCAGCTCAAAGAGTCAAACTGAAACAAGAGGGAACAGAGAGATTAGAGCAGCTGTCCCAAAGGTGGAGCAGACAGGATGAATGCCCGATAAAACAACAGAAAACACAAAAAACACAAAAACGAACATGAAACACGGGCAAAGTACACAAACAAAAAGCAGGTTTAGGTACTTATGAGTGCGTCTGATTATGGGTAGGTGTGGGAGTGAATATTTGGCCATGGCAAAATATGCGTTTGTGAGTAGCGTCCCAGTAGGATGGCACAATGTGCCAGCCCCGCGCTGGCTGAGGAATCTGGGCAAAGGCCCGAAGAGGAAACTTAGGATGGCAGGGACTTAATGAAAAAGAAATGAGAGGGAGAGGGAAATGTTCAGGTGTATACAAAAGGAGTGTGTGGGTGATGGGGAATGAGAGCAGAGGGGAGAAAATTGAAGAGGAGTGGAGGGATGTTGCGGGGGTTGCATTTGGCCTTCTTCTGTGTGTCCTGATATCTCCAGTGAGCAGCAATGGACCTCAACAGACCAGAGACAGAAGGGGAGGATGGGAAGGAAACGCAGGAGGTAGAGGATGAAAAATTTCTTGAGCTAGCTAGCTGGCTGGCTGTCAGGCACACCAGCGTATGACTCACAAACCTCCTGCAACTCTCCTCCACTCTGTCCAGTAGGGAGGGATGAGTTTAGGTAGGAAGAGAGGCTGTTAAGAAAGAAAGGAGTCAAGAGAAAGCAACAGGGTTTCCAGGTAATGATGTGTGAGGGCTAAACAGAGACACGGTTTTAGAGAGAAAAAGAGCAGGAGGGGGCAGATAGCTCTGATGGGCAGCAGGACACATCTGTCACACACACACTCTCTCTCTCTACCTGTTTGTGCGACGGCGTGCATGTGTGTGCGTTTTCAAAGTACTGCAGCAGATACTCCATTTTCAATTTCAGCCAACATGCCATTTCTCTCTCAATCTATCCGTCTGTCTCTCTCCGTCGTTCCATAAATCTCTCAATTTTTTCAGAGGAGCTGTGGATCTTCTGTCACTCTGCGTTCCTCACAGCACCGCTCGCTCACAAATAAACCCCTGTGACCAAATCCCTATTTGAACCCTGTTCTCCTGTCTAACTCACTGCAGCTCTGACCTCTTTCTTCCCCGCAGTGGGTCAAGATGTGAACTTATTCTTTTTGAATGCGGCTCTCCTCAACAGGCAGAAAGAGCGCTATCTCCCATGGCAACATTAAAGTGCAGCTCCATTTCTCGAGCACTGGGATGCACAGGACAAGTTTAAGAAGTACTGTGTGTACTGCAGAGCAATGTCAGCAGTTTTTGCTTTTATTTGTAAAAGTGGAGCAGCAGAACTTGCTGCTAGTTTTGTTTTGTTTTTTTTCTGTGGTGAGTGTTAAAGCAGTCTTTTGCAGAGGTTATACACTATCCTGTGGCATTAAAAATACTTTTACCTTAACAAATTTTAAATATGCATGGTGGTGTGGGTTCTCTCTGTGTTCCTCCCACAGTCCAGAAACATGCAATAGGTTAAATGCTGAATCTAAATTGATGTGAATATGTTAGCCGTTAGCTCTGTTTTTCTGCAACTTGTCTGTTAGACTTTTGGAAATAAATTATCCAAGATACACAGGTCTTTACTCCACACTCGTCTAGTGGAATGACATGTCTTAATGTGAGCTATCAGATGAGGAGGTTTTACCCATAAATTTTCCATTAACCAACTTTTTAAATCATACCATTAAAAAGTATCTTCTCAGAACAAAGACTGTTCCGTCTAACCAAGTGAAGAACACTCTTGAGGAGGTAGATGTGTCACTGGCAAAGTCTATAATCAAGAGATGCCGAGAGTTAACAACAAGGTGCAAACCGCTGGTTACACTCAAGAACAGGAACAAAACATCTAAACAGCCTGCACAGTTCTGAAAACAAAACAAAAAGCACCTCAAAAATACTTTGGACTGATGAAAACATGATGAACTTGTACCAGAATGATAGGAGGATTCAAAGCATACAGCATCTGTCAAACATAATGGAGAAAGTGTTATTGCACGACTGCCACCAGCGGGCCACTAGAAGCCGATAAAACAGCAGGAGGGTTTCTGAGTGTACAGGGCTACTCTGCACAGATTCAGATCAGACAGATCTTCAGTGCAAATGGATAATGACCCAAAGCATACTGGAAAAGTAACACATGATTTACAAGAGTACATCAGAGTTTCCTTCAGTCTGATTTTCAGTTACTGAAGACGACCTGGAGGCAGAAAGACCCACAACAAGCAACAGCTGAAGATGACCGCAGAAACCACCTGGCCGAGCAGCTCAAGGGAAGAAAAACATTTCTCATTGGTTCTAAATTTTAGGCTGAAACTGACTGCAAAGGATTTATCCGAGCATTATACATAATCCTTGTATTTAAAATTATGTTGGTTTGTCAGATTAATCATAAAAATGCTGACTACATACTGTATAACCAGAATGTTGAAGATTGTAGACACTCATCTGGTTCTGCATCCCAGTCCATCACGATTCCCAGAATATTGCACTAAACAAAATTAACTTTGAGCTTAAGCACACACTTTATGCATGTTTGATTAAATTCTGACCAGAGCTAAAAATGAGCTAAATGTGGCCCAAAAAATTATTGTAATGCTTTTATTAAACCACCTGATTTAAGCCAAAAGTGTTTAAAAAATATTTGAGCTTTTTACTGGAATTTTTGGCTTCTTTACACAGTTTTTGTATATGCCCATTTATAGAAGACATAACACATTAAACATAACACAGGCATAAAACAATACTTCTTTCACGGCAATGTGGTTCCCAAAGAGCCTTTAGCCTGACGTTGGCATGTTCAGAATTGGGCGTAGTGTGATCTCAAAAAATCTTTGGAAACTGGACAGGTGGAGAATAAACAAAGAAGTGCCAGGCCTTAAAAACACTATTTATGGGAGATAAACAATATCTGAGAGTCCTGTGCACAAGCAATATAAAAATTAATCTAGCCAAAACCAGATACAGGACCTGACAGTGACACCTGGGCCTTCAGTTAATCCATCTACTGTTCACTGTAGCCTCATCAGAAACGGCCTAACAGACACGTGGCTATCCAAAAGCCAATCTTAAAGAAGGGTAACAGGGCGGAAATGTTTTCACCTAATACACTGTACATGCACAGTACTGTATTTGCATGTTTGCATATTTTCCAATTTCCAATTTTCTGAGCAAACTATAACGCTGGGAGTGGCTCCTGTTTTGCACAGTATTGTAGATCCAAATATTTATGGGCCTAAGTGTATCATTACTTCAGGCAACCAGGCCAAGCTTAGCAGCAATTACAGCAGATCAGCTGATCTAAGTGCCAGCCAAATCCCTGTTTTATATTTATAATTATGCATGGTAATTGTAGGAAGATCCAAGAACAGAGCTATAAAAACACATACAAAGTACTGCAAATGGAAATAATCCTGAATAAGATACATTTTCACTTGGTATTATTTGACGCTTACATTTCTGTTTAGGAAGAATCGAACCATTTGTGAATATTTACACAGATGATGCTATCTATCAGTAAACATTTTACTCTGTCTATTGACCACTCGCACACGCCATGACCACTTCATTACATTTTTATTGAAAAATGTTAGCAAACAGTTTCCTGTTAACACATCCAGCAGATTTAGTTGTATTTTGGCGGCCACCCTGCTGGGGGAAATATTTAGCTCTTTATCTGCTAATTGCTCCACTATATTCACCAGCTAGATGCTAATTACGTCTCTCTGCACGGCTGGTTAGATAGCGTATAGTGGGTTTCTCCGAGCTTATTCTGCTGAAAGCAGCTGACTGCTGCAGCTATTTTGATTGCATCAGATTCATGAAGGTGGGCAGGTATTATTAATTTGTGCTTTGGTTGTAACTGTGGTCATAATTCCTTGCAGCTGATATAAGCACCCGCTTATTTAATTTCCTACAACTGGGCTCTAAATGTTCAGTAAGGGCTACCACTGTACCACAGCTGTTTCACACAGCACAGACTGACTGAAAATCCTGTTATCTCTGAGGCTGCTCAGCACACGTAGAGGCATCTAAGAAAGCGTAAAAATGAACGCCATCTTTTCGTATGTGCAGCAGTGTTTGTGTGTGTGTGGAATGGTAAACTTTCACAGTGTAAAAACCATACTGCAGTTATGGTATTGTGCCCTGGATCAAATCAATCCATTTTCACAGAAGCTTTACCAGCACAGTCTAGAAACCTGACAAGGAAGCGCTACTGAACCAGTGTGCCTGTGTCCTGCCTGAATAGAGGATAATAATAATGACAACAATAGCCTCATGGGTCTGCTGCCAAAAACAAACTGCTATCCAAGTGCGCACAGGGAAAAACAAAGACATTTAGGAACAGTGGATGGTAATTTTAGCTGCGCTGATTACACAATGAAAGAATCTGGAGAATGTGTGCAACAACAGCTGGGTAAATATGTGTGCGCGCGTAAAGTGTCTGCCACAAATTATTTTTAATTTTATTTTCTTTACGCTCATTTTCACGCCTTCCTATTCATGCTTCTAGTAACATTTTCCTACGGCTTTGTTTGTTTAGGTAACTGTGCAGCATGATTCTGCATCTGTGCCTCTGCGTGCTGAGACAATCTGTGCAGCTGCCCAAACCCCACTGTCATGGATTTAAAAGGAAATATTCAATTACAAAAATCTCAGAAAATGTCACATGACAAAATCTGCTCATGGTGAAAAAGTGTCACGGAGAGGCAGAGGATTAATACAAAATAGAGTCCTTTAACAGGTGACGTGGAATCTGTGACTATAGCTGCATGATACAAATGCTGATTGGTGGTGGAGTCTATCAAACAAATTTTTTCCTTTTCTTTTTTGACAGCCACCAAGGTTTGCATGACAAAAAAAAGTATTATACTTATAATTCCACAGTAGCTTTTCAATGAACATCTGTTCCTTTTTATGAGAGGATATCAGGGGGAGTGCGTCTTCTACTTCAAGCGATGAAAAAGAAAAGAAAATGAGGGCAGAGGCACGGCGTGCAAAAACAAAGCGGTGCAAACCGAGAGAGGGGGGAAAGTCGAAAAGTGTAGATACATTCCCACAAATGTTTGTTGCGGTGCGATTGCGCCATTGATGACTAGTGTATCTGTTACAGTTACAATAATATAAAAAAATGTTTTTGGGGTTTTCTTTGCCTTCTTCTTCGTCTGAGGAACATTTGCTCTGCTTTGTCTGCGAGTTGCACTGAGTCGGACTCATTAGTGACGAAAACACGAATTCAGTGAGGAAAAAAAAAGGTTCAATAGAATCAAGGGCAGCAAGATAGGGAAAAAACATTAATGGCTTAGTTAGATTTATAATGAGACATTGTCATTTCTCAGATCACTGATTAATTGTTTTGCAATCTGCTACAAAAGTTCAAATGAGAAAAAGACATTTCTGGAACAGATGCTTTATGTTATTGACAGGTTGCCTTCTGTTCTTGTTATTTTATGTCTCAAGTTATTAGTGTAGATAATATTTGAAGCGAGGGCATCACGTGATACCTACAGTTGGCAAAAGCACCAGAAGCGAGCGTAAATTCATTTATTATGCATCATGCTTGCAGCTCTAACTACTGATATCCCCAAAATGTGTTTAAGGGAGACAATCCTTGACAAGTCTTGCCGTGACATTAGCTCTTCTTTTAACAAGCATGTTTGTCATGTTTCCAGAGGTAAAGAAAATGACCTGCCTGAGGATGCAATTCCTCTAAAACTGTGTATCAGTGTGCGTGCAGGTGTACGGCTGTGTGGGTGCACGCGTGCACACACGCACATGTGGGTGGGACAGGTTCGGGAATAGAAGGAATCTAAGCAGAGACAGAGACAAGAGAGAGGAAGAGAGGGAGACAGATAATGAGAACCAGGGGGAGGTGATGCTGGCATGGGGAGAGGAAGATAGAGACCAGAAATAGACATGCAAAGAGCAAGGTGTTGAGTCAGAAAATGAAAGAAGAGATGGCAGGCATGGGAGGAGGAGGTGGGGGGTGGGTGTGGGGGGGAGGTGGAAGTGGGGAGAAAGTGAGGGGAGGGGTGAAAATGCGCAAAGAAAAGGGACAGACAAAGAAGCGAGGAGAGAAAATGTGAAGTGAACAATCTGGAGTGGAAAGAAAACGAGAGAGAAAATAAGGCAAAAAGAAAAAAAAACACAACATGTTGAGGAAGCAAGGAAGAGTTATTAAGAGCAAGATGTAGTGAGTAAAATACAGAGACAGAGAAAGACACAAATAGACATGTGAGGTTGAGTCACACTGGGACGCTAGAAAAAGCTGAAAGCATACAGAACCACAGCAGGAACCACGGGGAGCATCATGCATATGTGATACAGCCATGCACTTCTCAAGTGTGGAATGACAAACCAAGGGCAAAGAGTACTTATGAAAGGCTCAAAGATAAAAGGAAGGAATAAGAAGGGACGGAGGTGGGGGTTAAGAAGGTGAAACGCAATATGCTTAGAGAAATGAGCACTTGGTTTTGCATGCGTGCTAGATGTATACAAAAAAAACACGAGGGTGCGCGTGAAAAAGGAGGTTATCTCTCTCCCTTTCTATCCATCTACCCTCTTTCTGAACCCCATTTCCTATTTATAACGTATGACATATGGAGATGGTGTGAGAGTGACACAATTACAAAGAAAGAGAGGAGGAAGAGGAGGAGGAGGAGGAGGAGACAGCGATCGTGGCTGTGGAGGGATAGAGAGAGTTAGACCATAGTGTACGTGCTCACTTAGAATCAGTACCAGCAGCCAGCTGGGGTGACATCAAACAGTGCGGTTCAGTGTGACGCACCATCACAAACATATTGTCACTAGAAAGCATCAGTGAGCAACAACAATTAGCGCTGTCATCCCTGCTTTGCTTCTGACGGTGTTGATTCTTTCCACAGCAGTGTGTGTGGGATTCAGTGTGCATTTTATCCGAGATACATTTAAAACACGGCAGCAGCACAGTTGCATGCATCTGTGTGTGACCTGATCACTGTTAGTGCAAACAGACAAAACATCACAATAAAGTTAAATTCAATTCAATAAAAAGATATATATAATATACAGTCACCTTTATATTGTAAGGTAAAGACAATCATACAGAGAAACCGCAACAATCAGACAATTCCCTATGAGCGAGCACTTGGTGACAGTGGGAAGGAAAAGCGTCCTTTTCAACAGGAAGAAACCCCCAGCAGAACCATGTTTAGGGTGTGGTAGCAATTTGCTGCTACCGGTTGGCGGTGATAAAGCTAAATCACAAGCAGTATATACGCGAGGTGAAAAAGAGACATAATGGGGCAGAAAGAGACAAAAGATGTAAGTAGTACAGGCAGAAAGAACAGCACTGGTGATGTATTTCACTGGATTTAAAATAAAACAATGGCTATATGACTATGAAGGGCCCTGAGCCTATTAGGGCTGAATAACTGCAAATTCAATTATATAATTGAAAAAGCACTACTGGCAGCTCTGTGCCTCCCAAGCGGCACAGACTGCAAAACTGGATTTCCACCACAGAAGAGTTGGACACAGCACTGCTGGGGAAGTTAACTGGACACCGTCCATTTATAATGCTACATAGTGTGTGTTAAAGTCAGACTTCAAACACACTGCTGCAGGCACGGGGAGAGAGGGAAATGATTTAGCCTAGCAAAATTAATGAACTTGAGCAGGCAGACATCATCTACGCAGCTTAAGGTAAACTGTGGTTATCATATTTGTCTGCTTCCTATTTTCTATTCTGTCATTTTATGTCATGTGAATTCTTCCAGGGTGTCTTTATGTGATTAAATAAAGGTTAACTGTAACAATAAGCTAATACTGATCAACTAGCTTAATAGTTGTAGCTTGTGTTTAAAAGAAGAAGCCAGTTGATTCAGTGTTTCTTTTTTATATATATGTAGCATTTTAGGCTTTATTGATAGGAAAAGAGTTGACAGGAAGATAGCAAGGACGAATGACACACAGGAAAAGGTCCAGGGCAGAACGAAACCTAGGCCTCTCTCAGCCAAGAGAGCTATAGCGGCACCTGAATGCAGCTTTTTGTGAGAAACTTAATTAAAAGTTAAAAGAAAAACCCTTTTTTGTAGCAACATAGTCAAAGGCCCAATGTCATTGATTCAACAGTATGGATGGTACTGATTTTGGACAAATTTCCCCCAAAAAACAAGTGATTTTTGCATTTATTTCCCTCAATACTGTCTTTTGTTTTTACCAGTTTCAGTACACTGCTACAATCAGAAGGTGGCAGCAACGCACCTAGACACTGTTTGGCAGCCACTATTAAACCAGAGATATAGAAGAACATGCTGCTAACTAATGGGTGTGAGAGGTGGTGAGAATAGATGTTACTGTACAAACAAAACAACCACACAGAGCCAAGCGTGGATCTCCAAATAATACACGGCTCTGTTTCGGGACATCGCCATAGTTTCACGCTCATGTGTGGAAGCATGAAATTGGGAGACCAGAAACAACACCCAGCAGCACAAAATAGAGCAGGCATCATTGACTGCAGCACTGGATGCATCATGAAGTGAGAACATGGGCTGGAGGTGGGTTCCAAAGCGGCTTTCAGAGGCAGCAGCAGCTGGAGGCAGGTTAACATGATCTCAACAGCATTTCAAGCTGCATTTGAACTTCCAGCCTTAGTAATAGCAAAGGGGATTTGTCCATCTCCTGTTCCTCTGCATCTAAAAATGATATTCCCCAGAAAATAGCGTGATGCACCAGGAACGTGCTATTTAACAGTAATCAGAGAGGCGCTAACTCTCTACCCATCCCACAGGAACAGTGTAACATAAAACTGTTAAAGTTTTGTGTGTTTACTTTCTTTCTTTAAGAAGGAATAAAAGCCCTCCACCTCTTCCTGACTGTAGCAACACTTATCTCAAGTTCAGTCACTTATTGCCCGTCAAGGTGTGCCAATTATTCTCCTCTTTCTCTCACTTACACTTTCTTAGATTCAGAGTCAAAAAGACGAGTGGTATCGGTGCTTTTATCCTCCTGACTTCACTCACCAGATCTATTCAAAACACAAACACTTAGGCACAGAAGGTGTTAGTAAGAAAAGAAGCTCTTGAAACTGATTAGCGAGGGGAGGGCCCGCTGCAAATGATGAGATACACTCAATTAAACAGGATCGGGTTCTACTGCGCCCAGGGGAGCCATGCTAAGCCGGTAGGAAGAGAAACCCACGAGGAAGAAAAGATTTGTGGCATTGGTAGGACATGCCCGTGTGTGTGTGAGTGATAGAGAGTGTCATAAAGTTGACAGATACATCTGGATGTTTGGCAGCCTGTGTTGTGTACATGTATGTGCGTTTTGGATGAGCTGCAGCCCCGCCCACCCCAAGAGACAGCGGACGCGATCATATGTTGATGATGCATCCTGATAGGTGTGATAAATGCTCCAACACGTCTGTGTCAAAGCGAAGGGTGATAATGTGTAATTTCTTGGAAGGGCCCCTCAGGGATGGCTGTTGTGATATTCATAGTAAATGAGAAATGGATGGACAGCGTAAGAGGGAAAGAAAGAGAGGGAGGATCATGGGGGAACTGGGAATACCGGCAGATAAAAACAAATAGAGACTATTAGTCAAACAGACGGACACTTGCGCTGAGCTGATGAGGCCAGTCTGCTCAGCTCGGTGAATACACATCATTTACACATATCATGTAACCATGTCACCTACACGATGTCGTTTTAACCTTTTTCCATGTAGCGTATATTTTATTTTTTCCATTTTTAATGCTTTACAAAACAAGCATATTATTAAAGAGTAAAAAATGTGTTTTACTCTGGTTTGGCTGTATTCTGCTGAAAGAGCTGAAGCGAGCTTTTAGAAGAGGGTTAGACGAGATAATACAGTACAATGCAACTGACAGGTGATGATGATATGGCAAAAGGTGATAGTAAAGGTATCACTGTGCTTATGTGTGCAAATGATATTCGATTTTTGGTTGAAAACAAATAAATAAACCAACAAATGTGCGTCTTTACTGTGAAAGGGTTTAGCTTATTGGTTTAGCTCATGGCTTGCCTTTTCTGGATGAGTCACAGCTTCTAACATAGGAGGTCATGTGATCACTAGCTATTCACTGTAGGTGGGCAATGCATCGCTAAAAAGAATTAAGTCCAAATACTGTCAAACATTATTGGATCAGGTATTGTGGGGATAAAAGAAGCATAATCCAATCTTATTGGTCACCCTGTGTTATGAGGTAAATGCTTTATATAAACTTATTATATATAAATGTTGCCAAACACAGAGACGTGGTATTCGCAGTAAAGATGGTGCTTGGTAAACCATTTTTACGTAGCTTAGCTATTTAAAGAAAGAGGAAATGATGTATTAGTGTGGTCTCACTGGAGGCAGATACTGGTTGTGATCAGTATCATCACAGTGTGTTTTATCTTTGTTAACCCCAATAACAAAAGTAAAACAAAGAAAATGAAAGACACCAGGAATACAGTGTATGAGGTCAAGAATTAAACCAGAACTAAAGTGAATGTTTAATATTTATTTGAGGATAGGCAGTGAATGGATGGACATGATATCCTTGTGGGTCTAAAAGTGAAGCCAGCATTTATAGCATTTACAGCTCACTGGTGACTCTTCCTAGACTATTGGAATTTTACATACCTAATGGGTCTTTAACCAAATTGTTCTCAAGGTCAAGATCTTGGTCATAGTCCTGGATATTGCTGCTCCCGAGTCTCCTTGACTTGTGACAACAAGTGAGAACAAAACTCTTTCTGTGCTCCTTCTGTGCTAGCACCCACCTGTGGAGTGTTACATCTAGGTTATTACTAGGTTATTAGTATTCTGGTCACACGGGGGTGAAATCTGTGGCCCTGTAGACTCTATGGGGAAGCAATCCCCTACTCTGATCTCTGTCAACACAAACTGAATAAAACATTAACTCATTTTTGTAAATTTTGCTGATTCCAAGCGTTACAAGGAGAAACATCCAAAATGCTGCGGTGAGAGTCCTGACAGGGACTGGAGAGAGAGAAACTATATTTCTCCCATTTTGGCTTCTCTTAATTGGCTCCCTGTTAAATCTAGAATCAAATTTAAAGTTTTTCTCCTCGCATATAAGGTCTTGACTAATCACCCCCATATCTTAACGGTGTCATAGTACCATACTCCCTGAGAGAGCAGTTTGCTCTTAGACGGCAGGTTTGCTTGGTTCCTGGGATATTTAGAAGTAGAATGGGAGGCAGAGCCTTCAGCTCTTCTGTGGACCCAGCTCCCAATTTGGATTTGGGAGACAGACACCCTCTCTACTTTCAAGATTAGGCTTAAAGCGTTTCTTTTTAATAAAGCATATAGGTAAGGCTGGATCAGGTGACCCCGAATCCTCTCGTAGTTACGCTGCCATAGACCTAGTCTATTGCAGTCTCTTTGCATTTCTGCTGTTCTATTAGTGCTGGATTTGCTGCTATGCTAAAATAAGTCATTAGGTCTTCATTTGATGACATAATGAGTTTGCCCTCTAGCGGTAAAAATAAAAACAAGAGCTTTAATAACAGATTTTTCAGTTTGACATTCAGTTTGGTAAAAGCTTCTTCATTCAGCGCAGTCCATCTGATGCAAATTCACCTGATTGGCATTTCATATTTTCTGGCCTTTTAAAAAACTTTCATAAAAGCCACTTGACAACTGACTGAAAGCACAGAAGCAGCGCGGGAGAGAGAATGGCAGAGTAGCGTAAGTGGAACACATCAGGTAAATAGACCTGGTTTTCATACATATTTTTCCAAAAGGATCAAAAGGTGGCGATTTTATTCTCTTGCCCTGGGAGCCAGTCTGTTTAAAATCTATTACAGCGTGCGTCCTGTGGAGACCCACCAGCAATGGACCCACAACCTATTTCTGGTTCCAGCCTGAGTGGAATAAAGAGGTCAGCTCCCAGTGAAGCCGACAAGATAGGTCACACATTGTCTCTTCCAGCAAGTTGTTGTTTCAGCCCTCCAAAGGTAGAAATCTTGCCTTTTAAATTGTTTTTTCACCGCCTTTTTTTGGTGATGATTTTGAGAACTATTCAGGCACTTCATACTGAGTGACTTGGTCAACTGAAAACAGCTGTCTTCACAGCCTTTAATATAAAAGATATTTCAAGCGCACTTGCTCTCTATCGAGATAACTTGAGTGAGGCTGCATGGACAGGAGATTTGCTTTAAAGGAAGATAAATACATCAATTAGACAAATGATTAAGGGGAATGAAAAGGCTCTTTTTTACTTCACCTCCTGCTTTGATTTAAGAAATGAGAATTTAATCTTCAGGCAAGAAAACCAGAAAAAAAGGGGGTAGAATAGAAAACTGAAGAGTTAAAAGGTAAAATGTAAAAAAAGTCATACGGATGCTGTCAGGGGCACAAAAGCAACTGCAGAGACAGACAGACGATTCCTTGACAGTGAGTCAGACAAACTGACAGGAGTTGAACCGCGCAGCAGGAGGGGATCAGCCACTCATGGAGCCTCCACACAGAGAGAGGAAAGACATCTCCTGTAGTATACTCTGATCGAGGTGGCAATGAGTAACCAGCGGAGCCTGTCAGAGCAGATGGCTGAGAATCCATTAGCTAATAGCAGAGGAGCCTCCCAGCCAAACTAATGACGCCCTCATTACTACACTGCACGCGCTCCCCGCCCAGCCAATGGACTCTGGCTGGGCCTTTGTCTGAACTGAGGTGCACAAACACAGACAGGCAACTGCACGCACACAACCATGCATCTGCAATACGTGCCTGCACGGTCACTTACAAAATCATCAATGTAATGAAGGGATCACCTAACAAGACAAAAATGCATGCATTGTTAACACACCCCATCCATCCCTTGCACACATACTGCTACTTCAGAATACGCCACATGCATTTCACAGCATGGATAAACGAGAGAAAAGCCAAGATGAAAAATGTAGTATCACCACCGCATAAATAATTCACTGTGTGTGTGCTCTGCATGTGTTAATACAGAGCTATACATCTATTTGTTATCACCTGTGTGTGGTGTTTTTAAAGGCTCAGGCGTATGCTAATGGGAATGCACACATGAGTACGCGACTTTTCCCCAACAACCAGACAGCCACGGAAACGGGGGCAGTTAGAAAGTAAGCAGATGCAGTGACAGAGGTGGTGTCTGAAATCTGTCTAACTCTATTGAGCATTCCGGTTTCAGCAGCGGGAGGAGGTATTTATATGTATTTTACTGGTGCAATGAATTTTAAGGAGAGCTGACAGCTCTTAGGACCATCTCAGGGGGGCAAACAAGCTGCAGCTGAACTGTTGTTGCATGCAGACGCTGAAGATTTACCTTTTTGTTTAGCATTTTGCAGTCAAAGAGGAAAGTAAAGAACCCTTTCCTTCCAGGAATGCTTGCCTCACTTGCTGATCTGGATCAATTTACCTTACCACGGTTGATAATAATTGTTTCCACAGCAGTGAACAAGGCCTGGTGATCCCATCGAATAGTGTCAGGTCAGCAGAGGTCAGCAAAGCAATGTTTAATAAGCCATTAGCGGCTTCTGAGCACAGAAACTAGGGCAGAGTCAGACATAATTTCATTCCCTGTTGTTTGAACAGAACCCGGTTCATCTGTAAGAACAGTAGAGTGCGGCTAGCTCGAGTTTAAAGGTGCTTGTTCACCTGTGTTTGTATTTAGAGGTGCAGACAGACAGGGAGATGACAGCACAGCTTGGGTTCAGCAGCTAATGCGGTTACAGCAACTGCCTGCTTTCCCCATACAAGATAGACCCTGCAGCCATCAAGCTGAACCCGCAGAGAGAGAGTTGACAGCTGCTTGCATGACTAATAATGCTTTGCAATGCAGGCTAATAGGCTTTTAAACAATTGCAGCATTTTGGCGTAGAAAACAAAAGAACAAAAATGGAGAAATATGCCAACCAGGCTCTGCTATTAGTGAACAACAGCTCCACATTGTCCCCAAAAAACCCAAAGAATTTTTTTATGATCAGGTACAAAATGAGCAGATCTTTTCAAGTTTGCTTTTTCAAGTTTCATCTCCCCTTTGATACATTTTTGATCACAGCCAGATTCCCCCGCGGGCCGTTAGGCACACATTTTCCTGGTGTCAAGCAAGTGTGCACAATTGTATACATGTCAATGCAAGTGTGTGTCTTTATACGTATGTGTGTGTGAAGGCAGTTCTGCTGTAGAGAGTCTGACAGGAGAATAAAATTTCAGGTCCTCAAACGGACATTTGATGCGTTCGACTGGTGCCTTTTGTTTCGGAGACCGTTCTTTGGTCTGTGAGATAATGATGGGGTTAGAGGGAAAATGATGATCAACAGCTGAAATTAGCTTTTGTTTCATTTGGATATTTAAGGCAGAGGGTGTTTTAACTGACACGCTACTAAATCAACCCTTCCACGCAGCACGGGCTGGATTTTGTGGATGAGGAAGTATGAAGTTCTAGGGCTGCGCTCCAAGCCATCTGGTCCTTGTGTAACTGGAAGGAAAGCTGTGTCCTCAGCAGTAGGTCGAGTACATTCTCAGTGGCAACAGGGCTCTGCCAAGGCCGTCTTGTCACCAGTTCTGTTTGTGATTTTAATGCATGGCAGAGGAGCGTAGCATGTCCAGTTTGTGACCTCGGCGCTGCATTACTGCAGCTTAATCACGATATAGTCTGAATTTGTAAGGTTTTTTAAATCAGGGTTGGGAATATGAAGCAGCAGATACATAGTGGATTGTGGTTGGTTGGTTACCACGGGGGTGGGGGGTTTGCATCGGACAAGAAAAAGTACCTTGGGGATTTTTTCACAAGTGAGAATGAGCTGCAGCATGAGGTCACTCTTTTGCAGGAATATTCAGCTAAAGGCGGAGCTGAGGCTGAATAGGGAAACTCTCAGTTTACCCGTGGTACTGTCACCTCTGGCAGCGCAGTTTGGGTGGCGACCAAAAGAGAAGATCATGGATGAGAGCATCTCTAATTTGTTTCTGTTACAGAATTTCTGGGCATATCCTTTGGAACAATTAATGTCGGCTCTACTTTCAAACTTTGCAGTGAGGTGTGATGTATGAGGCAAGAACAGGATGGCTTTTAAAAGTGTTTTTTTTCTTTAAGCATTTGCACCTGTGTTACCTCACAGTGCCATTCCAGGGTGACAAAAATTGAGGCTTGTGTGGAAAAAGTGCCCGTCCTGCAGTGGGGTGGGAGTGTGCTACATAAGGCAAATTTAAGCACACCTTCGTGCTAGAATACTCGGTGACATGAATCTTATGATTCTTTTGATTATTGAAAACAAAATATGAAACGCAAAGCTGTAAAATCCTGCATGGGAATAATGCAAACCCCCTTTTCTGTGGTTCTTGCAAGCCTTTTAAATACATTACTCTTTTACTTTAAATGGATTTTTTGGATTGCATTTCATTGTCTCACAGCTGTACTTCCACTAAATCGGCCCTGTTGCTGCTCTAAATTCTGGCTCAGGCGGTTGGCTGCACAGTCTCACTGATTGACACAAAATACTTGTTATACATTAGGATATTATGAAATGCACATCAGCCTCAGAAGAATAGATGATGAGGCTTAATTTCAAGAAGCTTCTTAATTTGGCAACATAAAGCTTTTTGTAAATCATATAAATTATATATTCTTTTTCTTAATAAATGGAATAAAATGATACATTGTAGTGTCGGTAGCACAAATTTTTCATTGATAATAGATGACTTCAAAGCAGGTCTATCAACAAAGTAACTGTAAATAAAATGAACCCATGAGAACACGAGGTTCTTCTTGAATCTAGTGCTGCTTCAGGTTAACTGTCAATTCTTAATCTCATTGAGCAGGATATTTCCTGTTACTTTCATAAGAATAAAACTAGCAATATTCCTTCAGAAGGAATCCATTATTTTTTGGCCGCCTGTGTAACAGACTAGCTGTGAACTTGTCCAGCCTGATGAAGCCTGAACTGAAACAATGGACAACACGTCAAAGAAACCCAAAATGCTGAATGCTGAGATTCTTTTCTGCCAACTTTAGATTTCAACACATCGGTATTGACTTATTTCAATATGTTGGGTCTAATAAGGCAAAATCAGACCTTGTCTTCCAATTTTGGAGCTGGAGATGAAAGCTGAAGGCTCTGCCCCCCGTTCTACTTTTAGAAACACTAGGAACCACAAATAATTCAGCAGCCTGAGACTGAAGTGCTCTATTTGGGTGATGTGGTTCCTTGAGGTCTTTAAGATAAGATTGGACCTGATTATTTAACATGATTCAGTCCAATCTTGTAGTGTCTGAACTTGCTGTAGGGGATTTTTCACCTCTCCTCTGGGGAAGGGGCCTGTGTAGGACATTAAGATATGCATAGATAGATTGAGGCTCACCTCAGCACACCGCACAGGTCGTGGAACCAGCTTCCTGGTGTTTAGATGAATGTCATGTTGCCCTTTTTAAAATTCAGCAAGCAGGGTTGGGTTTAGTCATGCCATCTAGGTTGGTACCTGGATTTTAGGGTTTTCCCCACTAAATGGGAGGATTGCATGTGCTGAGCACCAGTTCAGAGCACCAGTTCCTTGGGTGGGGTAGAGAGGCTGTATTGCTGTGTACCACACTCAAAAAAATAACTCTTTGAATGAACATAAAAAAATCATGGAAAGAATTTCCACGTAATTGTATTGCTTTATTTTAGCATTAAGCAATTCTGTTAATCCAACTTAATGTACTTGAGTTGGACTAACTTGATTAATTAATGATGAATCAACTGTTTTACTACAGTTAACAACTTAATTTAATTGAGTTGATCCAACCAATGCAAATTACGTTAGTACAACAAAAATGCTTGATAGAAAGCCAGTTATTAATGTGGAAATCCTTTCCATGATTATTTTACATTCATTTATAAAGTTATTTATTTTTGGAGTGTTCAACAAAGTGTAACAAAGTCTAGAGTCTTGTTAACATAAAATGTTAATGGATTTATAATAACTTGCACTCCTCTTATCTTTACCAGGGTTGCAGTGACACTGGGGCCTATCCCAGATTTGATAGGGTGGGAGTCAGAGTACTGGACAGGTCACCAGTCTATCACAGAGAGACAGACAACCATTTGCACTCATGTTCACAGATATTTTAGAAACACCAATTAACCTAACCCTAATTTATGCATGACTTTAACTGTGGCAGGAAACGATAGTACCCAGAAAGAACCCACTGCAAACTTGGCCAGATTGCAGATTTGAACCCAAGACCTTCTTGCTGCGAAGCAACAGTGCTAACCACTGCGCCACCGAGCTGTCAATATAGAGTTAAAAAAATAGGGAAACTATGATTACAAGGCTTTATATAGAATTTTCTGTACGTTTTTGTCCTTTACAGGTTAAACCACAATAAATAGCTAATAGTGTGTGTATGGTTGTCTGTCTCTTCTAACCCCAGTGATTTTTCTGTGGTTTGAACTCTTGTCTGATCTTGTGAATTTTGTGAATACATGCAACTAACCACTCTTACTAGATTGTATCATGTCATCTCAACAAGAATAAATTAAGTTGCTGGATTTCATGCAGATCCTACATGATTTAATTACGTTCACCACAGAAACATGAAATTATTTTGTTCACATTACAAGTTTGAATTTTGTAAACGTAACAACCACCCAATTTCATTTTTTTGAGTGCAGGGGAACTTAATGCTCACAATGACAGAAAAACCTGGAAGGGTACTTTTGAGCCCTGCACCGACTGACTACAACCTGCTCAACCTATTAATAAAGCCAGGCTTCAACTAATGTGTCCTCTCACTTTAATTAGGAGAGCTAAATAGTCTAAATCTGCTTTATTTTCATTACCATGATAAATGGCCTGTTAGAGTGTGTGAACAACTCTTACTACAGCTTAAACATACTGATAAAGGATGGGCTGTGCAACAAGTGTTTTAACACCATTATGCAGAAAAACAGACTCTTCATCTGAAATGCTGAAGAAAGAACTCAGTTTGTTTTTTCCAGGAGATTATATCAAGGAGCAGGGGGCACACAGGCCAGCATCATAGCTGTCCTGTTTAGACAGCTGCCTCCCCTCCAGAGAGCACAGGGTAAGTAGCTTCTTACTCAGGAGCTAAGGGGAAGAGACACAGATGAGCAGCAAAGGGTATGAGACAGAGAGAGAGATGAAGACATACAAGGAGACTTAGAGAAGTTTAAAGAAGGCTTTAAACAGTGACTAACAATAAAAAAAGAATTAAGAGAAACAAAATCAGGAAGGCAAAGGGTGAATTATACAAGGTTGTCAGCTTTGGATGAATACGATTAGAATTTGCAGGGCAGACCCGGGATGAGCCAGGCAGACTGAGAAGGGCACTGTGCCAGTAAAGCATGTCATGAAACATAAATCCATCACTTCCCGTTCCCTGCCTCAGCGGACTTCAAAGACAGGCCTCAAATCATGCACCCATTCAACCATAGAGACAGCTTGCATTGCAGCAGGAAGAGTATAATATGCAGGTGAAATGTGTGTCTGTGTGTAGTGTATGTGGGCATTCACTAAGGCTGTCCCAGCATGTTGTGTATAAACCATATTCTTGGCAGCGGTTTGAAAGTCTACACCGATCATCTGCAACATTAAAACCACCGGTGGGTGAAGTCAAAACCACTGATCCTGTTACGACGCAGGGTACTTGTGGGAAAAGTGTGCGCCACCGTGACATATATGAGCAACCTAAACGTTGGTGCAGACCAAAAACACCATGATGCCGGCCTCCGCCAGCAGGACAGAGGTCCCCGTCGCACCACGTGGTCGGAAACGGCTCAAGGAGCGTGAAAAAGAGCCTGAGGTACTGACCTCGGATCTCAGTCTGCACTCGTGCGTCAGTGGGATGCAGTGGAACGATCAGCTAAAATCCAGGGATGTATGAGAGATATAAAGGAGGAGGTTTTAAGATTGCACCTCATCATGCTCTAATTTCATGTCATCCTGCTTAAAAACCATTATACACTTTCCAGTTTTTCTCTTCGAATACCTCGAGTAACTGTTGCACATCGAGAGAGAACAATCACGCAGCAGCAAAACTCTGGCAGCTAATGGTCGTGTTAATTTTCTTTGCCTTTTTTTGTCTCACTCAATTCACATTATGTTTGCTTGTGCGAGTACCTGAGGAGAGACAAACAAAGAGGTAGGCAGAGAGGCAGAATGCTTGAGTGGAAAAAAAAATGCAGGACTCCTGGGCCACTATGTCAGTTTGTTCTCATCAAAACCTGCTCCATGCAGCTCATGAGACACAGCAACGTGCACAGACACACAACGCGCACACAAACAGACACACATACACGGCACGGCTGTCATACTAGGCAAGCACAGATGATGGGCTTGTGGGAGGCAAATCCACCTCCGTTCTGTTCCAGCTCAAAGAGCAGTCAGAGAGCTCCCAAACCAGGCCAAAGTGTGCAGAAATAGGCTAGTTCTGGGACTAAAGTCTCTCACATTGAACAGGTATTTCTTGTAAATGTGAACCATGCCCTTGTCCTGTCATCACCTGGCAACCAGTCAAAGATGATTGTGTGTATTTTAGAGTTTGTATTTGTGCGTGCAGGCATGAAGGGACCAAAACAAAAGACTGGGTTTAGAGCTGATTTTGAATACGGATGACGTTAAAGTGGCCTCGACATGGTGACCTTGTTGTATACGACATTCTAGGAAACACGGAGCAGTTGCGTTGCTTTGTTCTTAATCTGCCATTGTTTGCTCTGCTGCTTGGTTAAAACTCTGTGTTCTCTTTCTGGCACTTCTTTTCTCCCAGTCGATGGCAACGGGGCAAGAAAACCATTCGGCCTCGTATATTTGTGTGCCGCGTCTCTGTTTGCATGAGAATGTGTCTGTGCACAATAGACAGACTTGTTGTTTGGCTAAAGTTTTGCAAAAGTTAGGGAAGGACATATTGCATATGTATGTGTGTGTGTGGTAATTTTTGCTGAAGTTTCCAGGGAGCAAACTAGGTGTTCACGCTCAGGTGTAGACACAATCAGGATCTTGTTAAACACGTGCTGATTAGGAGGCATGTGCACCGTCATCAGCGCTTGCTGAGAACTGCTACTACACACTCTCTTGCACACACTCAATCACACACATGTATGAAGGAGAAAGAGCTCCCTGGTGAGTCAGCAGTAATCCTGCCCCTGCTCGGGTCCCAGACAATCCTGCATTTACGGTAATCATCATGCATACATGCAAACAGACTCACTAACACTGATCCCAGACCAGTACTTATTGCTTAAAGGAGCAGCAATGAAACAGATGGATCAACATCAGCTGCTGATCTATGTTCAGCTGAGGCTCCAATAATGATTTCCTGTTCCGAATCAGTTTAATGACAGGGATTTTTGTGTGTGGGAGAATAAAAGTGTAGAAATGTGTCTGTTAAAAACGTAGTTAGAAATCTATTGAAAAAGTATGTAAATCAATAAAAAAAAAAGTCTTCAAGTCTTTAGCTTTGACATGAAAAAGCAAGTAGGGTATTTCTAATTGAATCCATCAGATTGATATGATGATATTGCATCTCTATCAGTGCAGAAGAACTCAATCTCATCTGCTGATTGCCTGAGCTCTTCACATAAAAGAAGCGGGGATGTTTCATTAAGGCTGTGATATTTCAACGAGATATACTTTAGAAATCAGTGCATATTCAGAACTGTGTACGGGGTAAAAATAGCATCCAGACAGAGTTCATTAAACACATACTTCCACTATAAAGACAACGCCTTGTTACTGAGAAGTGCAACAGATGCAGGAGTGGTGCAGTGGTGAGGTGTCCTCACAGCACATGATGTTCTTAAATAAGAGACAATGCTTTGTCACTGACCTACATCAGCAGGCTGGCTCTGGCTTAACAAGCCTGTGCTCTCGTAGTATTGATCCAGCCGGTGGCTGGGAAGACAAATCAGGGATCAGCAACACATCTGTTTCTGTTTGTCCAGCAACTTAAAAACAAAAAGCATTTATAGCCTCGATTCCCCAAAAGTTGGGGCGCTTTGTACAGAATGCAGTGAATCTTATAAACACATATTTTATTCACAGTACCAGCTGCTGGACCTTTTGGGGGAGGAACGTTGCCCCGTTCTTGTCTGTTTAACAGTCCAGGGACTTTGTCATACGTTTATTTTCATGATGAGCAAAAATGTTTTCAATTGGCGAAAGGTCTGGACTGTAGGCAGGACAGTTCTGCACCTGGACTCTTCAACTACGACGCCATGCTGGTCTATGAGATGCAGTCTTCTTTAGTCTGGAGAATGTGGCATCCATGTTTCCCTAAAATAATTTGAAATGTTGATTTATATGAGTAAAGAACAGTTTTTTCACTTTGTTTCAGTCCATTAAATGAGCTTTGGCCTTTCTGCATCATGTTCATATGGCTTTTTCTTTGCATGGTGGAGCTTTCACCTGCGTTTGTGGATGCCACAGTGAATTGTGTTCACAGACAGTGATTTCTGAAAATCTTCCCGAGCGCATGGAGTGATTTCTATGACAAAATCCTGCATGTTTTTAATGTATTGCCACCTGATGGCCTGATGATACGGGCATGCAATATTCATTTTTGTCCCTTGCACAAACAGATTTCTCCAAATTCACTGAATCTTTTCACGATGTACTGTAGATGATGAGCTATTTGAAATCTTCACAATTTCACACTGAGGGACATTATTCTAAATTATTTCCACAATTTGTAGGCACAGATTGGTGATCCTCTGCGCATGTTTGCTTCTGAGAATCTCCGTCTCCCTAAGATGCTCTTTTTATAGCCGTTCATATTACTGGCCTGTTGCAAATTAACCCAATTAGTTGCAAAATGTTCCTCCAGCTGTTTCTTTTTAGCGCCACTTACTTTTCCAGTCTTTCGTTGCCCCCAATCCAGCCTTCCTGAGATGTGTTGCTGCCATCTAATTATAAATAAGCTAATATTATTCATGAAATAGTAAAATGTCTCAGTTTAAACATTTGATATGTTTCTTGTGTTCCATTGTGAATACACACAGTGCTGACTTTTTTGGAATTGAGATTGTAACACATAAACATAGTCAGTGATTGATTTTGTCATATTTAAATTAAATATTTTAAAAAGCTTTGAATCCAAGTGTTTCCTGTAAATGTCCAAATTGTTCTGCGATTAATCATTATCCTTCTTCTTCATTGCCATTCTCACCCTTTTGCTTGTATCAGACAAGAGTAAATGTATAAAAATGCTATTGGGCGTACTTACTTCATCCGATGGAGCCTCTAATTTAACTAAAAATCATGCTAATCCCTTGCACATGGAATACAAAAAAAAAAGGCAGGGGTGGTAGATGGTGATTATACTTTATAATTATTATAAATGATACTTATAAGCTACTGTAGCTTCTGCCGGCTCAAAATTAATTATACGCAGTAGTCGCAGGTTTTGCAGCTAATCAGTGAAAATCTTTAGTGGATTTCCAGAACAGGAGAGGGTCACAATGAAAGTGTTTAATACACTGACATTGTTAATAAAAAAGAAATAATGTCTGATACAGTACTGTATATCCACCCGACAAATTGAAAAACATAAACAAGTGAGACTAGTGTGTGTTCATACTTTAAGTAGGTTTTGGTTGTTGCACTGATTAAGTTTAACATCCAGGCATCCACAAAAACGTTTTTTATGACTGTATCAAATTTAACGGCGTTAGAAGTTAGCTGGGAGTTAGCTTGCTAGTTTCCACCTAAACATGATATTGCATGTTCTGACTGAGGGATTTCTGAAAAAATTAAAACGTACAGCTCTGCTATCACTTCCAACATAAATGAAGATAGAAAACTAAACAGCAGTGATGTTTGTAGGGTTACTGAAGTTGGACTAGCTGCTATATAATGATGCGCTACAGGTTTATATTATGCTAACCATGGCTAGCTACAAAGCCATGGTTCAATCAGAGTTCAGCATCAAGTCAGTTAAAACAGGGATATTGATCTGGTCAGTTCAGTAGCAGAGGAGTTTTACTAATGAAATTAACAACAGGGTTTCTTTTTCACTAGCTTTGCATTTGGCTAGAGTCAGTGTCACTAGTGGTAGCATGAAGTGATACCTGAACCCTACACACAGGTAGTCCAGCTCCTCCAGTATGACACATCAATACATGCCATTGCCAGAAGGTTTGTGTCTCCCGTCGCACTCTCAAGAACATGGAGGAGATACCAGGGACAGGGAGTTAGTCCTGGAGAGCTGGGCCATAGAAGGTTCTTAGCCCAGCAGCGGCATATGCTCCTTTGTCCAAGGAGTAATGGGATGAGCACCTCCAGAGTTACAAAATGATCTCCAGCAGGCCACTAGTGTGAATGTCCCTGACAATCAGAAACAGACTTCATGAGTGTGGCCTGATCAACGTCCTCTAGTGCAGCGGTCCCCAACCGATAACAAAATAACGCTGAAAACTGATAAAACCCCTGAAAAATATACATTTCACACCTGAGCCTCAACTCTCGCGGCCCGGTACCAAACGACTCACGGACCGGTACCGGTCCGAGGCCCGGGGGTTGGGGACCGCTGCTCTAGTGGGCGCTGTGCTCACTGCCTGGCACCATGTAGACTGACTGGCATTTGCCATAGAAAACCAAAACTGGAGCCCTGTGGTTTGGGGGTAGGTAAGTGATGGTCTGGAGATATCCATAAAGAAATGCACAGACCTCTACAGGCTAGGAAACAGAACCCTGGCTGCCATTAGGTATCGGGATGAAATCTTTGCACCCACTATCAGACTTGCCTTTGTCCTGGACCTCAACAATGCCCCTCCTCATGTGGCAAGATAATGCACGCAGTTCCAGGAGGATGAAGGACTGGTCCCCATATTTACCCCCCCATGTTAGCCACCATGCTCGCCTGACCTAAATCCAGTAGAACACCTCTGGGAGATTAGGTTTGGGTCCATCTGATGGTTGCACCTCTGACACTCCAGAAGCTCAGTGATGCCATAGTCCAGATCTGGGAGGAGATTCCTCAGGACACATTTGTCATCTCATTAGCAGGGTGTCGCTGTCAGGCATGCTCATGGGGGCCATACCAACTACTGTGTACCATTTTAAGTTGCAATGAAATTTTGGCAAAATGAACTAGCCTACTGCAACATCTTTTTAACTTTGATTGTTGGGGTGTCTTTGAATTCAGCCCTATGTAGGTTGATAATTTCCATTTCCATTCTTTTGTTCCATCCTTTACATTTTGAGATTTCTGTGTTGTACATGTGTAAAACATGTGTACATACATGAAAAAACACCAGTATTATTATTGTTGTTGTTGATGTTGCCTTATCTACATTATTACTTGTATCTGCCCATTACCATATCTAGTAAGGCTACGCCACCGATAAATTATCTTTAAATATAATAGCTATTTCCATTTTTAACTACTGTTGTCAAACTAAAAACAAGCAAGCTGCACACTGAGTGACAGGCCAGCCAGAGAGTAATTTATTGACTGAATGAATGAAGTGACAATGCAACGGGAGTCCAAAAAATGAGCCTAGGAAATCTTCACTCCATCCTGTTGGAAGACCAAGCAAAAACAGGAAATGGGCAGGTTGAGTGGATGTTTTTTTGGCCTTTTTCCAACTCGAAAACTCATCTCTGGCTGCTGTTAGACAGACCAGCACGGTAATGAGTGTTGGTGGAAAGTGAGAAAGGTTGATAACACGGGGAACAAATGTGAAGCCGAGGGAGGGTGTTGGGTTTCCTGTTTTCTTTGTGAGTGTTTCTTTCACAAACTGTTGAAGGTTTGAAAGCTTTTCATCGGAACCTTCTTCTTCCATCACACTATTGATTTAGGCTTTTAGATTTCATTAAATAGCGCCAGTGGAAAGTCGCACCAAGATTCATTTCCACCGCACAGTTTACAGCTTATATCCCATTTACCAAACCTTGAATGAGTATCAACAAACACTTTCAGAGGTATCGCTGTTAGACATCTGCTTGCCAGTTTCTTCCTTTTCTTACAGCTGTCCATAAACATTTGTTGTTTCATCAGAATCTCTTTTGCTCCCTTTGTGCATTTCTTTTCACACTCTTATATACTGATATTACAACCTGCCTTGGCTGGGGCATTCAGCCATGAGGGAGATAGGTACGGCAAAAGATTTAGCAATACCTTCGAAGTTTTCTACTGAACAAAGAAGTTCAAGTTCATATTGTATATTTCACAGCACGAGTTCAAACTCTTGGGTGGACTCTGCTTCCAATCATTATGTCATGCATGCAGTGCCTTGTACTTAACATAAACCGAATATGCTGTTTCCAAATGTAATCAACCCGTTTTACATTTGCAAACCTCAGTTTAATTGGATAAACATTGCAATGTCACCTTCAAAAGCAACCTAATTAATTGGATGACCTATTGTAGTGTATGAGAATATATTTAGAGTGAATAATCAGAGATTTCAATCTTTAGTTATCAAACCCGAGGCAAAGGCTCAGTCATTAAAGAAGTTAAAGAATTATTTGTGGCAAAGCAGATAAGATACACAGCATTATTTCAGTCTCTTAAACACATAGAGGCAAGCCACCGAATCATCAAGCGCTTGAAGTAGCATTATTCAGTACAGACACTGGAAAATCACCCTGCCACCTCAAGGACCTGTACAGAAAGCAAACTGGTAATAGAGCTGCTTTATATTAAAGCTTTTGAACTCATGCAAACCCTCCCTTTATTAGACTCAGAGCATCATGTACCACAATTTCATGAATGGAGAACAGATTTGTAGCCGTCACATGAAAGTAGTGTCAGCCATCGTGTTCAGCCGTGTTCAGAGTGGTATGAATCGTGTAAAATGCTCTGTTTAGAATGTCCACACGCAAAGACTCCATGAAATACACGAACAACTACTTTGTGACGAATACATTTCGTGGCGACAGGGCGACACACTGCTACAGCTTTATAATTTTTGGTGAATTTAAATGGTACAGTGAATCTAAGACAAACTGACCCGTATCAGTACACAGCGATATTCAAACTGCTGCTGGACATGGACAGGTAACATCATTTTGACTTGCTCTCACCTGGATCTGGAGATGTACCGTAAACAAACACTGAGGCCCAATTCGACCAGAACAGGAAAATAAAATTTTAACAAACTAAAATAATAAAGCACATCAGCTTCCTGGCTGACAACCCGCGATATACCAGCAGACTAGTGGATCAGAAGGTTACATTAAGCTAATAATCTCTAATGATTTAAGCTACATTAGCTAATGTTTTTGAGGGTATTTCGAAAACAAATAAAAATAAGCAGACACATTATAAGACACAGCAATGGATGTCATAAAATGATCTCTTCATCTTCTTTCTGCCGCAGCAACGACAATCTTATTATTGACGAGAAACCTCTGTGTGAGCGCACTGCAACATCATCACATCACCGACACTGGTCACTAAACCCGTTTTCATTCTATCCTGTACCGTCATCAATAGAAAAGTTAGGAAAATATAACATTTGAAGATAATTCCAGAAAATAATCCTAAAATATGCTATTATTAGTACTATTAATGGTTATTTTTTAGGGCTGCTCTAATAAAATTCGAAGCTTACCTCTGTTTCACAGGTTGTGAAACCACATGTTTCGAGGTAATAGTTAGTAAAGCAAGAATGAGGGTTTTACAGGCAACAAAATCTAGAAAAATTGGATATGAAAGTCTATGGCGAAAGGAAAAACACTATATACATCCATCTTCTCCCTTTTATCCATTTCTGGGTGACAGTGGAGCTACTGTATCTCAGCTGTTGCGCCTTAGACATGTTGCTGGTCTGTGCCAGGCCTAACACTAAGACATCCATTCATACTGATGGCCAATTAAGTATTACCAATTAACCCAACATGTATGCCTCTGGAATCTCAGAGGAAGCCAGATTACCTGTGGAGAGCCCACGCAGGGTTGGGACGAACGTGCAAACTCCATGAAAAACTGGCAGATTCAAACTCAGGAGCTTCTTGCTGTGAGGCAACAATGCTAACCACTTCACTACCTTCCCACTTAACAAAATCGTTTAGCTTTAAAAATGCATTTTCGTTTGTGTCACGTGTCTTTTTTTTTGTCTTAGTTGGTATTGTTAGTATGTCAAATATCTAGAAGCAGAATGGGAAGCAAAAAAATAAAACTATTGTCAATAATCACATGGAGACGGTCATGTTCAGTGCTCGTCTGACTTGCCTCAGTGCCAGTTACAGTCTAAGGTGTCATTAAGATTCTGTTTTGCTGCCCTTCACACCAGCAGTGCCGTCTCTATTGACTTCCCCTCCAACATCATTGTGATTACACCGTTATCTTTGTCATCAGCTCTCTAAATACTTTCCCTGACATTTTTATGTTTTGTCACTTTCAGTTCGGCCTTGAAAAGATGAAAATTGGGGAATCGTGAAGTTACTTACAATCCCATCGTGGCATGCTGCTCACAGTGACAATGTTACACAGCAATACATTGAAGACAATATACATTTTGATATCTCAAGAAGTAAAAGGCCAAAGGGAAAATAAAATGTATTTCTATTTGCTGTTGTAGTTTTTTTGGGGGGTTTCTGCCAGCTTCAAATCAAAACCTGTTCCTCTAACGTGCTATTTTTTGTATTTAAGTGAAAGCACACAAGTTATTGTGTGTTGCATGTAACCTAAATCTCATGGTTTGATCTTAAGTTAATTTTTTAAAAACATGTAACTAGCTGACAATTAAGTTGTTTCAACAATTCTCTTTTTTATCAGTTTGCAAAAGATAAGATCTGTGATCTTTACTTCCTAGTCCACCACATCTCATTTTTATAATCCTATTGTATGTGTGAGACCAAAAATCTAATAATCTGGAGATTTTCTGCAGGGGTAAGAGGTTTCGGTGTGTGATCAGGAGGCTTTGTTGGTAATCAAAGGGGGCGTGAAAGCGGATTAAACAAGGGTCGCATTTGATCTGAAGGATTGTTTTCACATCTGTCTGTCTGTGTCTTTTTCTGAAATCCGTTACTGAATCCATGAAGTGAATATTATGTACTAATGTGCTTTATGCCAAAATAGAGCAAAGCCTGCAGTCCTGTCTCCGAGTGAAAAATCAAACACATCCTAACATAAGATCCTGTAGAGCAACTTGTGCAAAAGTGATTTTTCTTAAATATGCAGTCGCTTAAATAAAGCATTATTTATTGTTTATGTGCCTTGAATCCACATAAGCATGTTTAAAACAAAGCCCACAAGTTCACAAATCTGCTGATGTCACACAGTTAATTCTATGCTTTAGTCTTTTTGTTTGTTAAAAATTACTTCTGGAAACATCAGAAAAGCCTGTGGTGGCTTTCCAAGTCAAGGTAACCTTATCAAAGTCTTATCTTGTGAGCAGATGGTTCCCGATATCCTTTCCTTGGAAAATGTTCTGGAAGAATGAAGAAAAAGGGGAGATGAAGAGCGACAGACAGAGATTGATGTAAGGCAGCGGATATAAAAAAGAAAGGAAAAAAAGGAAATCGAATTATGAAAGGATGGCAGGATGAAAATGGAGGTAAGGACATTAAAAACAGATGTCTGTCCCAGACACAGGACTAGAAAACCTTAGCTCAGTGTACCCTGGTGTTTCACACAAGCTTGCACAAACTTTCTGAAACACTTCAGAGCACAATTGTCCTGTTCATATATTAGAACAGGAGACAGCTTGCCGGGCAGATTACACAGGAGTTAACAGCACGTGAAGGGGATTATCCCGGCCTGCGTGTTTGTAATTTGCGTAAACATTTTGTACAGGATTGGGCGCAGTGACATTTTATAAAGGATTGCTTCGCTCACACTCAACAATTCCCACTCAAATGAACAGTTTCACAAAGTAGGTGTGTCTCCCAGGCTTTGCAAATTTTGGCCAGTGAGCTTCACTTGCCAATGGGTTGCAAAAATCTGCATTGGAATTGGAAAAGAAATTTACTTTTAGCAATCATTATGTTCAATATTTAAGTACATTTTTGTGTACTTATGATATAGTCACACTATGGAAAACAGTGGTAAAAATGTTAATTCGATGACTTGTTAACAGAAAATAACTATTACTTGAATGTCTTCTTCCCCTCACACCAAGTGGTTGTGGCAAATGAGCCTGGTTCTGCCAGAGGTTACTTCCTGTTGAAGGAGAGTTTTTCCTTCCCACTGTTGCTTGTTCAAGGGGTTAAATGATTGTTGGGGGTTTCTCTGTTTTCTCTGTGTTATTGCAGGTCTTTACTCTAAAGTGCCTCGAGGCAGCTGTTGTTGTGATTTGGTGCTATATGTATGGGTGTCATGATTAAGTGTTACAGTATACTCTTGCCATGATTAAATACAGACTAAACTTAAAATAATGAGTTCAGAATATATAACATGCAAGTCGTCCCTATCTACCCAAAGATCAGACTATAGATTTCTGTGAGTCTTCAACAGTTCCCTTCCTGCTCGTCGTCCTTGTTGACATTGATTGGCAGGTGTTTCCTTAAATGGTCAAAGACAGAGCTGTGCTCTAAGCACCATCTGCCTCAGAAAGTTTGATCCTGTACTCACCTTAGTGCTCGGCAGATTTGAAGGTTGACCAAACAGACTTTTTATTGGAAAAGAAAAGTTACATTGACTTTCTTAAAGAAGTTAACTGTAGCAACAGCGTTCCTTTTTGCACCAACAACAGTCGCCAGGCAACATGTTTCTTCACAAAGTTTCACCCAGTGTGAAACTTTTGGCTAGGCTAATGCTAACGCAGCACAAAAGGGCAATGGTAAGGTATCAAAACATAATCTGTAAATAAAATTATGTGAAAGAAATTTTAACACAAGTGAAGTGAAGACAGTGGATGTATATGATGCCACACCCTATAGCAAGAGCTGCTTTTACATGTTTAAGTGCGACTAACAATACAAGTTGGCTAATTGGTACCTTAATGGTTGTTCCCTATGTATAAAGCAGCCATTTACTTTACTGATGGATCCTTCATCCAGGCAGAGCAGGAGTGATTGCAGGGAGGGCTTAAAAAGACTAAAGGCTAAAATGGCTTATTTCAGTATGATGATGATGATGATGATGATGATGATGATGATGATGATGAAGTGAGGCTTTGAATGAAGGGCCAGTATCAGAAAAATAATGTTTTTTAAAAGAACTTTTAATCTCATAAAGCTTCCTCTAGTCCCCTGAATAATAATATAGAGTGAAAATAGGCATAACAAAATATTATGGATGCTCTATAAGTGAATAGTGTACAGCATAAACTGAAATATACACATGCTGAGTTGATTATTTAAAGAATGGGGCTAAAGCCAGAGTATAAAGTCATATTATATGAGCAATAAATGGGAAGAGAACCCAAGGGAGCGAGCGAGAGACAAAGAACAAAGTGAGAGGCAGACGCATTCATCAGGCACCAGGGTAGCGGGCATGCTCAGATAACCTCAAGCCAGCTGCTATAGCTTCAGGCAGGGGCTCTCACCACCCCACGAGCACAAGCGGCTCCTTTGTTTTACAATGTCTATTGTTTGTGGCCACCCTGACACTTGTGTTTCACAGTTGTCATTTCAATTCTCGACTCTTTGTGACAAAATGAACAAACATAAAAACACCATGGCTCACAGACAAGACTGTTGCCACAGCGACGTCCAGTACATGTTGAAAGAACAGCATCACAACAAGTTCATTTAGAGTAAAAACCACAAGTGGCACAATAATTGAAACAGAAAGAAAAAAAAAACTTCTGTGGGAGTCGTGAAAATAAGCAGGACGTTTGGTTGAGTACTTCTTTTGGATTTGCTAAAACAATTAGGTCTGTTACTGAGTACGGTTTTTTTTCTTAAAAGAGAGCTTTATTGATCTGTATTAACGGGGGAAGAAAGACTGAATTTGGCTTGTGTCTACTCAAATGCACTCAACACTTCCTGCGTTGCACATTTTTTGCTACATAACCAATATATGGCTTGAAAAAGAACTCGGGCTCTGAGCACGATATGGCTTTGTGATCCAATCAATAAAAAAAGCCCACAAACACACACACCTTGCAACCCAAGATAGTCTTATGCCGTGTATGCACCTCCTAAAGCCTAAAGATGCACAGTATACACAGAAAGATGGGAAACATGTCTCTCTGCACATTTTAAGGGCACATCTCTAACAAAGAGACGTGTGAGATGGAAGTCAATGAGGGCAGTAATGAGGGAAGGGGACTCCCTCAAACGCATGCACATACACACAGAAAGAGGAAGCGAATGTAGAGATGCAGCACCGGTTCTTTCCACCCTGCTTGGCGTGCCTGGAAACCATGGCAGCAGTGTCTCACAGCATTTCAGCAGTCACCATGCCAACAGTGGCGGCAGCTTTCTGTGGTGATCAGACTCACTGGGTGACACCTGACGAATGCGCGCGCGGACGCACACACAAACACGTGCACAGAAACACACGTGCATCCATGTACTCGTATGAACGGGCAGCGAGGCAGTGAAAGGAAATGGGAACAAAGAAAAAGTGAGAAGGTGAACTTTGCACAGGTGGGTAGAAATCCACGCAGAGATGCACACGAGGCCATGTGCATAAGAGCACTAACAGGCAGCGGGACACATACACGTACACTGTGTAATGCTTTCAGCAGGGGTATAAAAAAAGCAACCTTTCTTTTATCCCTCTCCTCCTGTTCTGAGTCAGTGTGCTCCACTCTGTCTCTCTAATTAGAGAGCCTGCCTGAATCTGTCTGCATGGGGGCGCGCACACACACACACACACACACACACACACACACACACACACACATACACACACACACACACACACACTGAGTTACACACATGTACATTCAAAACACATCTTCATCTTTCTCTCAAAACAAATCACACAACATTGAGTGCACACAAATGACAAGAGCACTCTATCATTCTCCGCTGCATGCGCTCACACACACACAAAAACCTTACACACATACACAAGCATCCACTATCCACATATTAATAACCAGGTCTCCAATGTCAATTTGAGCTCTCAAGGACTGTGGGTGCTGAGTGAGGCAGAGGCCACACAGACAGAAAGAGCAAGAGCGAGAGAGAAAGAGAGAGGGACAGAGAGACAGTGAGAAAGAGGGAAGAGTAATGGGGTAATGCATTCAGGTTCTTATTCATGCTGATTCCCCCGCTGGGTGCACAGACTCATTTACCTAAACAATACATTTCAGACAGGGCAAAAAGGACACAGAGGTAGGGCTGGGTGTGCATGTGTGTGTGCGTGTGTTTGAGGGTGAGTGATAGCCTGCTATTGCCCTTTGTGTGATTTGTGTGCAAGAGAGAAGGTTGTGCTTCCAGTATGTATGTGAGTTAGACTAAATAGATATTGCTTTCCCAAGTCAGAATGACTATATACATTATAATATTAATTAACATACATATATAATATATACTAACCAAATAATGTTATATATATATCTTATATATATATATACTATATTATCTATATATATATATATATATATGAGACCACTGGCTCAGACGTGTGTGAGGCCAAGCATTGAGTACCTACTGTCTGCATCTGATAGAGAAGAAAAGAAGGCATAAAAAAGCAGTCGAGGAAAGGCAAAGGAAAAAGAGAGAGAGAAGCCCTTGAGTGGAATGGCGTCTGAGAAATGTGGTACTTGACCTCCAATGTGTGTTTGGCAAGAAAGACCAAGGCTGAAATGAGGGAGGAAGCTGAAATATCCCTTTACTTATTTATCTGTGCTTTTCAATACATTTACAACACAGATATTTTATACCTATGAATGCGAGACATTTAAATGGTTGCATATAAATATCATATTTTCCACTTTCAACATTTGTCCTATCCTGTCTTGTGGTATACATTAGGACTCAGTCACACAGGTCTAGAGACTGGTATGTGAGGCAGAAAGCTCATAGGCAGGTGATGCAGTGAGTTTGGCAGAAGAAAATCAGCATTGACTTATTTTTAGCGTATATCAAGTACATGAATATCCCCATGCTTGGCTAGTGCAAGGGGTTTAGTATGGGATTGTACGCTACTGTACGCTAATATTTCTTTCTCTAGCATGTGGGCTAAAATACATATGTGGGATTACATTATTCAGAAACACACATAATTAAATCTGTACACAGATATATTTTTCAATTTTTGGCGTTTGCCCAAAAACATCACAGCTATCCCAGCCTGACGCTCTCATTCGGAGTAGTAGAAATGGGTGACTCATCGTAGAGACTCTCTGGATCGACTGTACACACGGCAATCGTGACGAGCTGTGACGCACATCCTGGGAATACAGTCTATCTGCCCATGTTGACACCGATGAGCAGAATCAACGCACTTATTGCATTATCATGGGAACAATGAAATAAAGACGCACTCATAAGGGCTGTCAAAATAAATGCTAAGGCAATAACTCTGAGATACTGAAACCACAAATTTATCGATCCAGAAGCCTCTCTGCTCATGCGGTTACCTCAGTGTGTCCTGTTTTCAACTCACAGACACACATATTCATAGGACACAGGTAGTGTAGTGCACTTATCGATCGGGACACTTAAGCACACCAGGCTAAGGATTTTCCTGTTGGCCAATAATAGTGGCTGGATTTAGCTGAGAGGCAAAACAGTGGGATGATGGAGATTACACACACATACACACACATAGAGACACAGTGATTCCTAACATGCTGTTTAGCAGGCTCTGTCTGTATCTGCATTTTCCGTCACACAGAAATGCTAGCAGTGTTTCACCTGCGGACTGCAGCATAAATACTCCGTCTACGGCTACGTCACACCGAGGCGAACCTTTCTGTGTCCAGTGTTGGTCAAGTTACTTGAAAGAAGTAATCAGTAACTAATTAATGATTACTTCCCCAAAAAAGTAATCATGTTACTTTACTGATTACTTATTTTTGAAAGTAATTAATTACTTAGTTACTTTTTAAAAACATGATTTACAACCTGAAGAGGTGATAAAGTGATGGATCTTTCAGCCCAATTCTACTTTTTCTGCATAATCCATCATACGACATGTAATCAAATGGAAAAGTCTCTTTTTAAAACTTGTTTTATTAGTTTTAATCTTTTAACTTTATGCATCAAGCAAAAATGTAATTATATGCAACATTCTCTGACTGGAAGAAATTTGTTTAACATTTAAACCTATTTTCTGCACATTCCAGCACATAAGATAAAATATTTTTTTGTGTTTACACTCAGTCTTTCAAATAGATGCAAGTAAAACACAGCAGAAAATAAATGTTACGGGAAAGTAACGGTACTCTAATTACCGTTTTTGCAATAGTAATCCCTTACTTTACTCGTTACTTGAAAAAAGTAATCGGATTACAGTAACGCATTACAAGTAACGCGTTACTGCCCATCTCTGTCTGTGTCTGCTTGCGTTTCTTTAGATTCTACCCTCTTGTGGTCTTTTAGAGCTTTAAAGAGTAATGATATGTTTTTTGAGGTTTCCTGCCCTATGTGTGTTTGTTACTTTTGAAATTTTGTTAACCGTGTGAGTTTGTATTTGTGTGTGCGGTGCCTGCCCGAGGGCATGTTTGCACAACGCGGTGTGCTGCTCCACTGCAGGCTCTTTTGTTGTTGTTGTTTTTCTTTCTGTGGTGTGAGGAGCAGGTGAGAGATGAGAAAAGGGAGTCGACAAGTTGCCCTCCCTGCTCTCACACATCGACAGAATCCCATCCCGACGAACACACAAACGTACGGCCCACCGTTGGCGACGGGGACGGGGGGAAGAGGCTAGTGCAAATACTGTTCAACATATTTTGCTATGCACGAGAATAAGAAAACAAATGCTTGTGGTGAACATTCGCTTGAGCAAAAAAGCACAATCCTGCAATTCATTTAAAAGTTTTGGTTTTCCAGTGATGCCAGTCTGCTGTGAGTTAAGAATCAGAGAAATATGCAGGAGATAATTGGGAACAGATTCACACGAACACTGTTTACATGACTCAATGTTTTTGTGCATTATGTCTCCAAGGGCTCTGAGAGCATTTGACAGCATCTTGAACATTTGAGAAAGTTTGTTCCACTGGATGCATATGTCCTGCAACCCCCAAAGTGTGTGTATGTGGATTTTGTGAGGATTAGGCAGATTAGGCAGGAAGGTTTGTGTACACCTGCCTTTGTATATGTTGGATGTTTTGCCCGGCTAAGTCATTCATTGTTAGCAAAACACGAACGTGCATCTGTCTTGCGTTCCTTCAGACGACCTGACAGTGACTGAGCTTCTTATTAACGCTTAACACCTGCCTTTACAACTTAACCCATAATGTGAGAGCTATAAGTGCACACAGACACAATACTCTTCATTCCAGTCACTCTAATTCAAAGGTAGGATGGCCTTTCCGACACTTGTTATTATAGAGTAAGGTCAAGCGCACGCAGAATTTGGGTGGATTGTTTTTGAATCCTCTAATATGATGTTTTTGATTAAAAGCATCAGCGTGACCTATCAAACACTGATTATAATGGAAGACATCTTTGAGTCGTACTTTGGCTCATTTCAGCAGGTATTAAAAGTTCGACAGATTCTGCTACGTAAGCTTTCGCCTCTTTCAGATGTTGCAGTTCCTCTTCAGAAGTTCGGATTTTTTGCTCCGGATAATGGTTGGGTTTATTTCCATCTGTCTTAGTCCAAATATTGTGAAGGCAAATAAGATGCTTATCTGTGGGGGCCTTTTCTCCTTTATTCAATCAGCTTTGCCTGTTTCCTCTTGTTTTGCTCAAAAAGTTGGCAGATATCATGTTCTGGAAGGCTTTTGTTTTGTCTTCCACCGCTGTTGTTGTTAAATCTGACTTGGCATGATTTGCAAAAGCCCAAAAAAAAAAGAAAAAAAAAGGAAAAAGGAAAACAGGCTTTCAATTCCCTGACAATTTCGGAGCTATTTTTTTAAAATCACAATCTCTGATGAGGATTACCCTATGGTGATAAATTGCTGATCAAACCTGTGGTATGACCTCAGGCATATCCACCAGCACTCAGTCATGTTCCAGTCTCTGATCGTTTCTATTCGCTCGTCTTTCACACCTGGTTCGTTTTTAAAAGAATTTATTTAGAAACGTTTGATTTAACAAAATTTTGTCCTCCAAAATTTTCCTTCCTATTACACCCTCCGGTCTATCGTGTTTACTGGGGGCCGGTGGCTGACTTGTAGCACTCCCCCCTCTGCCCAATCAGTGGCACTGGCTTGGGCTGCTAATTGAATTGGGCTGGAGGTCTAATTCTAATGTGCAGCAGATGGCCGGGGCATTCCTGCATCAAACCAGCCGTGGGCTGCCATTCTGCTCCAAACTGCTCTGCCCAGGGTAATGTAAACCACCACGAAGAGAGCGAGTGAGAGATGCAGAGAATGGAGCGACCCTCATCTCAGTCACTTTGAGGTTCCACAGAGATGTACTAACTCAGTTGCGTTCACTGGAATTGAGCTATTGAGCCGAACGACAGTTAGTAGTCCTTCTCTGCTATATCCTCCTACAGTATGCGGCACCTCATGTGAATGGAAACAAGCATCATGGTTGTCTCCATTCATGTGTGTCAGGTAAAATCCATAAGCAGCCGTACACACATACACAACACGAAACCTGAGCTTGCCTCTCTTTGTTGCACACCGGTGGATTAAAGCATCACTGGATGGCAGTGTTGAGCCGCACAAAGCATCAGGATCTGGTGAAGCTGGTGAACAAGGTTCCATTGAAGATGTAATAAAGACACAAATCAATGGCTATAATTTGGAGAGAGACTCAGCCTAGGTTAGAGTTATAATTTCCCCTGGTTTCTGAAACTGCATAGGAGAGTAAACACTGTAGGAACTAAATCACAACAGACAGAAACGGGAAGGAGGGAAGAACGGGGGGAGGGAGGCTCGATAGAGGAAGAAATAGAGAGATACAAGGCAGAGAGGTGCAGAGCCGAAGAAAGGAAGAAGGGGATAAAATCAGAGCTGCTAATGTAATAACAGCACAACACAGAGATGGGGAACATTGCGTCTCACAATGGCTACTATCACCAGCTATCAAGTGCATCAGGGACGACGCATCAGGGAGCACGCGCGGGTCCGTAACAGTTTGTGTATGTGCACGCGCCGGCAAACACAGTGCACTTTAAGCTTGCACGGGGCTGCGCTTACTGTTTTGAAATGACTCCCCAGAGTGCAGCCTGAGTGCTATGAGGAAGATTATGAGTGAGATAGAAAGCACACATGAATTTGGGCTTTGTTGTGTGGCAAGATAATAAAAGATGGAAGTCTTTGTCAGTGCGGGTAAGTGTATGTTTTGGGAGTAAATGACTGACAACAGAAAACAGCCATTTGGGCCGTGGGCGTGACAGTAGCTCTTTGTACAAAGATCTTAGATTTGTAAGCAAGTGTGTTTATACATTTTCCCCCAGATGTATGAGTGCAAGTAGTTATTTAGGAGCATCGCTATGGATGTTCAGCGTGTTTGCGCGCTGGTCTGGGAGAAGTCAGAGATAAATGCGTGAGATTGTGGGTGGTAATTGCAGGTAATTTTGGTTGTTCTCCTATCCTTCGTTCCCAACAAACAGACTCAGACGCTTGCAGCTTTATCTTATACAGAAATAGTTTGAAGCCTGCAATCATAATTGAAAGAACAACTGCTGCGTGCATCTAGCAAAACGTTGGTTTATTGATATCGAGACTGTTCCCAGTAGAAAAACAGTGGAGTACTTCCTATAACTTAGTCCTCCTAACTGTAGAGCTGCTCCAGAGTTTAGCTCCTAAAGCCACTGTGACTGTATCTGCTTGCTCTGCAGTAATGTAAACTTAGTGAAATTCAAACAGTGAATAAACATTGTAGGGTTGAAAGACTACCATCTAATACCATCTAAATAGCAATACCACTCTTGCCAAGAACCACTGTGTGCCACTCGTGTGTTTACATTTCATTCACAAGAATGCTTGAAAATACATATGTGGTTTTTAATGTTTTTAAGTGTTTACCAGCAAGAATATTTTATCTCCTTATGATTAAATAAAAGGGCCAATTTTGGAAATACCTCCAAGAGAAGTATTGCTAAGTGACTTTCCATAGTTTGGTGTATATTTTCTGATAAATGTATGCTATAGTGCAGCCTGAAATATGTGAACAATTGCTGCATGGACACATGTGAACTCTGACATTCATGGAAGCTTAATTATAATAACTTTTGTGATCTCTTAATATTTATGTAGACCATTCTCATTAGCTTAGCTGTAAAGTGTTTAGAGGTAATTAGCATGTTTCCATCCTAAGCCTTTTAAACATCATTCCTGTTAATCAGCAGTACTTGCTTAAATTAGCATTTTGCTGTAAGTGTATAGTTTATATCATCTGCTAGCCTAGTTTAATTATATTAGAGGTGTATCTGGGCTAAGCAGCATTAACTTAGCATTTTCTTGAATCGCTATACTGTACTACTCTGACTAAAAATCATTATGTGTATTTTTTGCTAGTAAATGCCACGCTGAAGTCTTGGGCACGGGTTCAAACTTAAGGTCCTCTTGCTGGGAGGCAGCTGTGGTAACCACTGAGCCATTGCGCTTAAGCTCAGCTGTTTTTTTCCTGGTTCTTCCTGTACCTGTGTGGGTTTCCGCCAGGTACTCTGGCTTTCTCCTACAGTCCAAAGACACACTGATGATTTTAAATCAGCTGTGAGGTCGATAAAGTGCTAGAAGTGTAGAGAATCAAGTGGTGACTCTATACACTGAGTATGAATGATTGGTTGTAATGTGACTTATAGTCTAAAGCCCTTTGAGTGGTCTGTAAGACTAGAAGGGCATTATATAAATATGCATACTTACTGTAACATTACACTGAGCATAGATCATTATGTGTGTATAAAAGAAGAGTCTTTTCCAGTGAAGTAGAACTGATGCTAGAATTGGTTACATATATTTTATGGAAAAATAAAGGCTACTTTTTTTGCCGAAAAGCTAGCAACAGCAAAGCACTACAAAACTGGATGCTGGGTCCAAAGTAGGTGCCACTTTTACTTTTACAGTCAAATTTTTTAGGGGCTACATCAAGAAATACACCAGTGATTCACAGATGCAGCCTGCAGATTCGGTTAGCCATCTTTTAATTTAAATTAGTCCAACATTGGCTACAAAATGTTTTCTAACCTAGTGTCCTAATGCACACACAGCCAAGAATTTCAAGACGTGTGTATCTGCAGCCTCAAAAACCCAACTTTTTCCTACAGCACACTACTCTCGGGGCGATTGCTGTTGCTGTCCCTGTTTTAACTAAATCTTTTCACAGCACCATCCACACTTTGGTTTATTGTTTTATTTTCATAGAAAAAGCTTAATGCATTCATACCTTTTTAAAGCAGTTGTGCTATATAGATAAACTGTGACTGAATATCTGAACTTTCTCACATCACAGCACTGTGACGCTGTGTACACCGCTTGCACTGCTCTCAGGCTGGCGTTCAGAGTCACCAAGAGCTCAATGGTTGCTCACCATCACCATGTCAAGAGGAAAAGAGTTAAAACTTCTATATTTGACAACTAAAACCATTGTGGGAGTGCCTGAAATCTGGTGGGGACTTCTCTCTCTAATCATACAGAAGTTTATGAAAAAACTGACAATACTGACCACACTCTCCAGATGTGTTTTTGGTCACAAAGTCTAGTTGGAAGTCTTATCTAATCAATGTGTTCATTTTATAGTAGTCAAAAAGAAGAAATATACCCTATGCTATAGGGTTTGCCTACCATATGACTGGCAAATCATGATGATGTAAGTATCCAGTCAAAGGATTAGCCTGAATGTGACCTATATCTTGATTTTTCTGTGGCCCTTAATTAGACCTTAACTGAGGCTGTTATCTCAGGGTGAGTCTGGTTGCCTTAACTCAGCCACTTTGTGCAGGCCATGTCTGTTTGGATCACATTTTGCCCATATAAAACCTGCCCTAACCCATGTTCAGTCCAGCTAGCTGACTTTAGGCCTGATGTCTGGCCCACTTCCCAGTGCCTTAACTGCCCTGTAATTGGAAAAAGTACCTCAGTGTACCTCAGTACCTCAGGCCAAATACACTCACACTCCCAGATTACGATGTTAGACTGGGTTGTGATTAGTCAGTCACATGGACATATTTAGGCATGCAGTTCAAGACAGCCTGCCAAAGTTAAAACCAACCAAAAGAAGACAAAAAACTGATTTACTGTACATGCAAGTGTACTGATCTGAACTGATCTGCTAGGATTTACCATACAGCTATCAAAGATATCAACTGAGCAGCAAAAAGCAAAAAAAAAAAAAAAAAGCCTTGTTGATGGCAGAGGTCAGATTAAAATGGCCTGACAGCTTTGAGCTGACCGGAAGGCAACTGTACTGTAGCAAATAACCACTCATTGAACCTTGAAGCTGATGGCCTGCAGCAGCAGAAGACCACAGTAGGTGCCACTTTGATTAGCTAGGACTAGGAAACTGAGGCTACAGTTCCCTTTACTCATCTTTTCATGGCTGCTTCTAGCACGATAATGCACTATGTGTCAGAGTTTGTTTTGTATTCTGGTTTTCTTATGGCGTAGTGGAGAAGTGTTGAGTTCTAGTAGTTATTATTAGTATGTCTTAGTCAGGTTTTAGTCTAGTTAATGTTATCACCCATGCTTCCTTGTTTAGGTGTCATTTCCTGTGGCATCACATTCTAATTTCAAGCTCGTGTTGTCACTGTCTACGTCTCATTATGTTTTATGTTTTATTTTTCCAAACTCGTGTTCCATGTTCAGTGTGTTTAGTTTTGCTTCCCTTGTGGTGTCATGTTCATTTGTGTCAGCTGTGTTGGCCATTTGTTTCCACTTCCCTCATCACCCTTCTGTGTGTTTAAGTCCACTGTCTCCTTTTGTTCATTGCTGGGCCATCTGTTTATCTCGCCTCCGGTCCGTGGATTTTCATGTCTCCTCAAGTGTCTGTTTTTCATGCTCTTGTTTTCTTAGTTTTTGCATGCTCCTGTTCATGCTCCTGTTCATGTTTGAGTCATAGTTTCATGTCTAGTTCTAGCTGTTCCCAGGTTATCATTTGGTCTTTGCCTTTGTTTTGTTTAGTTTTTTGCTATCAGCCTAAATAAACGGCCGGCTTTTTGTTATGCTTCAGTTTTGCCTCACGTGCGCTCTGCCTTTGTGTCCACATCCCAACACAGCGGCTACTCAGCCATGACACTATGCAACAAATATGTGATGATTTTTTGTTTTCCGGAGTGTACTGTGCTATATTCAAATGGCCTCCATAGTTACCAACTCTCAATTCAGTAGAGCAACTTTGAGATCTCACATCACAGATGTCCAGCTGACACATCTGCAACAACTTTGTGATGCCACCATGTCAAACTCTCAGAGGAATGTTCCCAGCACTGTGCCACAAAGAATCAAGTCAGTTCTGAGTAGGTGCAACCTGGTACAAGCAAGGCTTAAATAATTAAAGTGTCCAATGAGTTTAAATCTACTATCTGTGTTTGGGTTGAGATTTGTCTATCCAGTGACTAACTTCAGCATTCTGTACCTACATAGAGTTTACATGTAGCCTAGGTAGATCTTCAGAGAGCAGCTAGTATATCCATAGACCCCCCCCCCCCCCCCCCCCCCCCATGTTATCGGAAAAGGATAGGAGAAACAAGCAATAAAAGTACCCTGTCTGGGAATTTCCTCGAGATCAATCAGAGCTAGACTATTGGCGTATTCAGTATCAGAAAATAGCAAAGAAAGCCAATCACAATTTCATACAGATCACTGTGTCTATTTTTCAAATTACTTGTTTTCTCAAATTGTGGAAAGAGAAACAGAAAAACAGCAAATCCTCACAATTGATGCAATCTTTGGCTTGCTGCACAGTACACCAAAAAATAAATGAAAAAAGAAAACACCATAAAACTGCTTCTGAAAAATTACTTTGACATGTTATCCATCAACTAATCGGATTAGCATATGATTATGTCACATTTGATGTATGGTTGATGGCTTTGTGGGCATTTTTAAAAGCTCCTTAAAGGGTATGGTTTCCTCTTCATTTACACATATTGAGCCTGACTGATGTATTATACTCATTGGTATATGGTGCTGAATCACTAGTCGTGTGATTGGTGGATTGGTGTTGCAGGTTACATAATGTGTCTCAATGGTATCATCATGTGAGCTAACCTATGATTTCACCTGCCTATTGTATTCTGCCACACACATTCTGAAGTCTCTACTTCTCATCACAAAAGGGAGCGGTGATGTCTCTTTTCCCTCAGTAATCACCGCCAGTTACTACAGACACACACACACACTGAGGAACCCTGTGTGTGTGTGTGTGTGTCTTTCGGCATGCAGCCGATAATGTCTCAGAGTGTGTCTTACTCACATTGTCCATAGTATCATCATTAATCATTTCTCCTCCGCCCAGACACGGCCATCAGTTATTGAGAGGTGCAATAATTTGGAATTGATTTAGTCCCCCCACACGGAGCCTGGCTCAGAATATAAAATGCTCCTTTGGCAACATGGAAGAATGAAAGGTAATGATAAAGGGCTGTCAGCAGCTGAAACTCAACAGTTCTGCAAATATCTGTGAGAGGCATCTCTTTTCTTCTCTCCCTTTCTCTTATTGCGTACGTCTGCCCTTCGCTGTTTTGTCGACAGAACGATTAGGAGGCAAGACTGTAGGGAAAGCGCTGCTGTTTTGAGCGTTTACTTGTTTGTGAGTCTGTTTGGAAGGAGGAGGAGGAGGAGGATGAGGAGGAGAAGACGACAGGGAAAAAAAAGAAACCTGATGGACGGAATCTCTGCCCTCCTACGCAAAACCCCTTGTGTTAACAAGGATACAGATTTTGGAGAGAGAGCATGAGAGAGACAGTCACAGAAGCCATGAGAGACGGAGACAACGAGAGGCTAAGAGAGACAGCTCCAAACTGAAGAGCAGACTACTGAGCCTCTATAAATAGGAAAGAGATTGACGTACGAGGGTTGAGAGACCCTCTTAAAGTTCTCGCGTTTCCATCGTCTTTCTCCTCGAGACCTCTACCACTGACTTAAACATCATATTAGTTGGAATCAAGAAAGCTTTTCCAGGAAATAAAAAATATTGACTAAAATATAATTACACAGTCATTATGTTTTAACATCCATACTATTGATTCTGTTTACAGCAAACATTAGATGTATTTTAGACAACTAAAATGTTAGTTACTAATAGCATGGAGTCCCAAATGTAAATAAAGTCTTGACATCATTATCTACCCTCTCAATTTTAAACTCTTGCCTGTCTCAGCCTCTTTCTATTCTGCAGTTACACTGTGGTCTCTCTCACGTATTTGCAGGCAAAAGTATTTTAGATGGTGTGGAACCAAAGGCTCAGCATCTATTTGCATTTTATTTGGCTGATACGGGTTATGTAAACTCAGCTCCTCCAGATTTAACGGTGAACAGACTCAGTCTGAGAATAAAAGGGACTGTGCAGTGATAGACATGGTAGCATCTCCTGCCTATCGAATCATCGTTTAACATGAACAGACAAACAGGTTATTGTTTGTAATTCCGCTAAATCGGCCCTAACTCACAATCATCTCAGCAGTATGTTGAGCGTCATCCTTTCTTGTGGTTGAAGGGCCTTTATTGTCAAACCTTCTCAGGCTCAGGATATGTCCAACCTCATTCACAGAAAATGAGAATTTATTTGAATGTGCAGGTGGACTGAGTAATGTTGATTCTTCCTTTAAAAGCACTGTTATTCTGGGAAGTGGTCCAAAGGTTTGGACACCGAACACCCGCCTTAACATTGTTGCACACTTTATAAACCTCACCCAGCAGGACAGTGTGCCCTACCATACCAGTCTGAAGAACACGATAAAGAGCCTACGGCACCGAATGAGCCATCAAATTCCCCAGACCCCAATCTGTCATCTGTCCATGGAAGTGCTCAATAGCCCACAGGACCCGAAGGATCCATCTCTACACGTCATATGTCCATGTCCCACTGGGTCAGAATCAGTGGAGAAAAAAAAAAAGCAAAATACGAAGCAATCACGTCTCTGTATACACAGTTTGGAATAACAAGGAGTCTAGAGATGTGTTTTTGTAATGGCTTTCACAACACATTTGTCCATATAGCATCAGGGTCAGTTTGATTAGTTTAACCATAGAGATGAGTCTAATGGAGATGATTGTACAAGAAGGAGAACTGTCCCGGGATCCTAAACACATGGAGCGAAAGGAAGGAAAAAATCTTCCCAGGAGCAAAATGTGTGGAATATGTGAGGTCATGGAGGAAATATAACACCTTATATGAATGTTTTAAAGTAAAACATATGTTTGTGACATTATGTGATTTTTTTTAAGATTTCAAAGTACTCAACAGAACAATCGAAGTAAATTGGAAAAGCTGAGATCACACATTACTGCATTTGGTTTGGGAAAACTTGTGGGAAACTAATACTTAATGTGGCAAATTGAAGTCTAGAGCTTGAAATACTCCCTGCCGAAAGGACTTGGAGTAGGAAAGAGTACACCTGGGGATTAATCATGTCTTAACCATAAGAGTCCCAATTATTTTGGATGATATAAGACCCTGAGAAAGGTGAAAAGAACGGGATAAATGGAATGTTATGGTTAAAAAAACCCTATTATATAGCCATCGTTGCATTTCCCATAGGAATACTGTATATTCATTAATAGAGACACACTGTTTATTTTAGGGAAAATATAAAAAATCTGTTACTGGTCACACTTAAATAAGCTAAATAAACATATGAAAAGAAGCTCAGGCCCACATAAAAACAGTGGATTGTAGTATTAAAGGGCACACTCATGGATTTGCGTGGAGGACATTATTAACTGTTTTATTTTTCCAGTTGTGTTGGATGTTAAAAGATACCCTCCCCACAAGCAGCCCGTTTTCAAGGCCACATGAGCAGCCGTGGATGCCAGCTACCCATGGTAACAGGTAGCAAAATCACACAATGGTACTTCCAGGATAGCTGTGAAGGTAAAATTCAGCAATGGGGAAATACAGTAAATTAAGTGACCTTATAATTCTAAAAATGTAATATTATGAACAAGAAAGGACTGTCAAATAGAAGAAACAAGAATTCAACAATTCATTTAGGGGAAACTGGATAATTAATGGTAATCTCACGATCAGAAAGGGGAGTAAAGGTTTTTTCTTGAGCAAGGTCTCCCTTCATTAGGTGGGGTTACAGAGTTCAGTCCCAAAAGGCGCCTGGCAGAATCCATTAAACAGCAGAGCCTTACTCACGGGAATGTAATGATTCGCTCTCAGTCTGGAGACACCGAGGACCCGCGGAGCTCATCTTTTCTAAGTTAAGGAGAACGATCTTCCAAAGCTAGCACGAATACTCCCAAATATGAGATGCCTTGTATTCAGAGTGAGATGCATGCAGAGGAGTGAGTAATACATATGCATGACCTGTTTTTGTATAAATACCCTGCAAACATGAGGACTTTTACAGTGAGAGAGTAGCTATACATGTCAGCTCATATCGCCATTTTCTGTTCGTGTCAGCCGGGTCTTCATTCCGCACAAGTTTATCCGGTCTCGTGAGATTCTCTTCGCGCTGATGAATCACTCTACTGGAAGTGTTTTTAGCATTTAAATGTTGGTTGTTATTGAAAAAAAAATTAAGTTAATTATCTGTCTGTGATCATTTTTCAACTATGTCTCTTTTCCTTCTTTTGTTGCTTAACTTTGTCTTTATAGTCAGTTTGCTCTTGTCTGCAGCTTTTGTGTGTGTGTGTGTGTGAGTGTGTGTGTGGCAGCGGCCTGGCGAAGGCTGGAAAGCAGGTGGGCGAGAGGAGTTGAAGTGACACCTGGTAACAGCCTGACAGCCCCAAGGAGAGATGCAGCACTTTCATCCCTGACACATCTCAACCTCCTCTCCTCACCATCATTAACTTTTGCACACATGCACACACATTCTGTACGCTGTAATGCTCGCACATAATCATCAAAAAAAGAAGGGGCACACAACGATGCAGAGACATTACAAAGAAAGACTTTAGATTTCTCCCATCGTACCCTCCTTTTGAGGGCTGTGTGCATGCATGGTGCTGCAGCTGATTGTTTACTGTTGCTACTGTACAGTTGTGTCATTTAGCTTTCATTATAATTCACATACAGTGAGTCCAACCAAGAAAGGTGGGAATGAAAGAAAAATCTTGCATGAAAAAATCATTATAACAGAGACACAGCTGTCTATATGCGATGCTTCCTACAGCTAAACTTTCCCCACTGCATCAGAGAGATTCCACTGTGTATTTTCTAGGTTTGGTTAAACATTGTGATTAACATACACACAGAAAAAGGTTAGTTGAAAAGAACAACAGCAGCAGCCTTGCTCGAGGCTTGTTTTAAGCACAAGAGGAAATGTTTGTTCGTAGAAATCTGCATTTAAACGTTTCAAAACAAACAACTTTTTTTTCATTGTTTAAACTGTCTGCAGAAAAACAAAATCCAGACCTTTGCTGGAGCATGTGGGAATATATACATAAATCTTTTATGATTTAATAATTCTTACTGCAACAAATGCAACAAAGTACTGTAAGTGACGGCTCCTGTGTCGTTTTCAAAAACGACGACAATAAAAGCAAAAAAGGGTGAACAAAAAGCAGAAATAAAACGATTTGCTGGGTATACAACCGTACAATAATTCTTACAACACAATATTTGGTGCTTTTCTTTGCCACGCGTGACAGTGAATTGAAGTATTTGTGACTGATTGTCGGACAAAAACAAGCTGCTGCTTCCATGAGTTATTGTCCAGTACGTCTGTCAGCCTCTTTTTTTATTATTGAGTCTTGAATTTTTATTCTGCAAAGAATTTCCACCCTTTTTCTTTTGGCCTGTTCTTGTCTCATTTTGGTTTTTTGGCCTCCCTCACATCAACATCTCATTGGTGCTCATAATGAGAGTTCCAGTGAACAGCTACCAAATGTAAGTTCAACAATTGGAATCAGCTTGAGATCGTTTATCTGTTTAATTTATCATGAAATAACAAGAGAATGAGCCTCAGATAGCCATAATGTTGCTTGTCAGCAGATTATCCAATTATGTTTGAGCATCTGAAAAAGGGGGTGTGTCTATAAAAAAGATCCTCTGTCATTGTCCAGAATTATGGACCTGATGACTACATTCTGCTCCGGACAAGGTTATGTTTAGAGTTTTGCTTTGAAATCAGCTGGAAGTGATTTTGACACCATTTTTTTTAATGTTCAGTACGCTGTGAGAAAAATTCAGATATTCTAATGCAGAGTTACATTTTATATATGCAACCCGTGGAGTCGGATCTCACTGACACCAGAAGGAAGCCGTGCAGCAAAGTTACAGCAGCGCAAAATGCAAATGCGCCGCGTAGTCACAGGAATTGACATGCATCCAGCTGCTTATGCAGAAAACAAAGGGTTTTATGCTTGATTTTAATCTTCTGCCAAGACTGTTTTACACTTCTGGAACTGTAGCCAACAGAACACACACGCAGTAGAAAATTGATCAGTCTATTTGCGGGATATTTATCATAGAGAATATTATATCAGCATAAATTTCACTTTGATCTTGCCAGAAAACTAAGTGATTTTCACATTTCCATCATTAGACTATGGGGAAGTGTCAGATATGAATGTACTGATCTTTAAATGTATCCATTTTAAAGTTTTAGAGCTCTAAAGCGCTAGGATGTGCTTGAAATAAACCGGCGTGCTGAGAGGAAAAACAAATATATGAATGCACGAGAATTCTCGTTGGTGTGACTTATTTGCAGCACCAGTGTTAGCTTTTGCCATTATATTTCTTATAGTCTTTATAGAGCTCTACTGATAATATCTTTGACTGATGTAGACAGCACTTCAATTGATCCATTTTGTGCAGAAGAAGAGTCAAATAACGCATCAAACGCCTCCTTTTATGAGAACCCGCACAGAGCCCGGAGTATGAAAGAAAGTTGATAACCAGTGTTGTGATGCCGTTATCTCTGACTGGGGGTTTTAGGTTGTTTTGTCAGGCTGGCTATGATGAACTCTGTTTATGGCACAGTCCTCAGGTCTCTCTTTCAGTTTGCTTCCTGTTTTGAAGGTTATTTTGAATTGGTTTGCTTGGTTTTGCTTGTCTTTATTGTCCTTTTCTTGATTCTTTGATTGATCTTTTTTGCCTATTCAACAGGATTTTTTGTGTCATTTCCTTTTTTTTAAGAGTTAAAGTGGCATTTGGACTCTTTGGAAGAGCCACCTGCTACATAATGACATTTGTTAGTTAGTGAGATATGCAGCAACTTAAGTGTTAAATACACAACCTGGTGCAGAGCAGGGTATGCTCAGAGTTCTGGTTTTATATTAATTATTTAACATAACTGGTCCAGTCAATAAATTTAATTTCACTTTGATGTGACCACAAACTCAAGCGATCTCCGAACTTCGTCATTAGGCTATGCGATAGTGTCAGATCTGAATGCACAGAGTATCCATTAAAGTTTAAAGATTAATAGCGGTACTGTGCTGCTGTCATGTAAATAAACTGCAACACAGAGAGTGCACAGAGTGGTGAAATGTACTTATGAAATGATCAGTTTAATGATCGCCTTGGAGCACTGCTCTCTTCTCAGGTTTGCAGTAATAATTTTGCTTTTCATTGTTATATGTATATTTTTAATAATCTTTATAGGTTTTTGTCACCCGTTCCTCTGATAATGTCTGTGATTGGAGTAGGCGTAACTCAGTGGGTCAATTTTGTGTGGAAGAGGAGTCAAATGATGCATCAAATAACCTCCTTATGTGAGCGTGCACAGAGCCTGCAGCAGGACGCCTGGGCAAACACACAAACTAAGCTAAAAATAAAACATCAGCATTGAAAACACGCTGATTTTCAGACCGCACCTTTGTCAAATTGCTGCTAGATTACATTATGATGGTTATATTTTCCTACATGTAGAGTTACTGTATTCCCTCCTCAGACCCACTGCTGATATGTGAAAATGCTTAACTAGCTCTTACAGTGGAAGTACAGGTTTATTGGAGAAGCATCATTTTTTGGGTTTCAACGTGTTTTAGATGACCTTGGACTTTGTGGATACTTTTCGACCTGTAGAATGCTCTAAGACAAACTACTCCATTTTTGTCTTAAGAAAATTGTTGTGTACTATATTTTTTCATTGATTGTCTTCTGATCACTTTTCACTCACATTCAGTACTCTCGTTTTTTGGTCAACACTGGCGAGAAAGCCACTTTGCCTGAATAAACTTTATTGGAATTGTCTCTGGATTGTCCGATCTGTGTGTAAGATCAGCATCAGCGCCGTTTGGAGACCATTTACAACGGAGAAGTCAACAGTTACATCAGTGCAGGGTGGATGTTAAAAATGCGTTGTGTGAGATAAACATTTTGATTGATTTATGCCTCGTACCGGTCTCAAACCTGTAGTTTTATGGAGAATCGAGTTTTTAAGGATCAAAGGGCAAAATCGGAAACCTGCATCTGGAGGGATTTGTACTGGCACAATGAATTTTGCTCCTCACACTAGTTGCCTGAATCTACAGTGGCCCTGAGAGGTCAAACACACTGCAACTGAAGAAAACACTGGGAAACAGAAAAACGTGTGTGCAAAAGCGCAGAAATCAGAACAGAATTAGAAAAAACAAAACAAGTGATTTTGGGGAGATAATAACGTGAGGTAAACGTAATCTGAGGAACACAGACACCAAAACATGCGAAGGATTGGACTGTATTGGAGAAGAAATGTTGTGGGGGGGGGGACAAGAACATGGTAACGTGTTTTTTACCGTGGTCCATATATAACTGTAGATACATTCCAGAGTTAGTTCATCACAAACACATTTTGACTCTTTCTTTTTGTGTCTTTGGAGAGTTTGACGTCACGCTCATTTGTTGTTTGGTTATGTTTACGCAGCAAGACCGCCTGATTTGTCTTACAAAAGACATCAAGGTTTGGGTCAAAATATAAGGCTGCCACCTTTTTAAAGCTGTTTTCTTGGTTGCCATAGCGACAGTCTGGAGAATATAAGTGGTGCTGTCAAAAAAACCCTTTCAAAGTCATGCTTACATAAAGTCAGTGTAACTGTTGCACATTTTGCTATGAGACCTGACTGAAATCACAGTGTCTGCTAACTACACTAATCCTGCTAGCATACACACATACAAAAAACAATAAATAATAATAATAATGTTAGTTATTCTTTAAACCAAAAACTGTGTGTCAAAGATGAACAGCTACACCTCTATCCGGCCGTTAAGTCTGACGTCACTAGCCGTGTCTGGGCCTAAACTCCGCTGCAGGTCCATATATCAAACGATCACTATGGCATTACTGAGAGTTGAAAAACTGTCTAAAGTCTTTAATCTTTAATAAAATGATCAGTGTTCTGCTCTACCAGGTGTAACAATTGAGTTTAACATCCAGGCATCCATGAAAACTGAATTTATGACATTTAACGGAGTTAGAAGTTAGCAGGAAGTTAGCTTGCTAGCTTCTATCTAAATACAATATAGCATGTCCTGACTGCAGGGTTTTGGAAACAAATTAAAACGTACAGCTTTGTTATCACTTCCAACATAAATGAAGACAGAAAACTAAACAGCAGTGACGTTTGTAGGGTTACTGAAGTTGGGCTAGCTGGTATATAATGATGTGCTACGTGACCGCTAGCGACACAGCTATGTTAGCATAATATAAACAAGCTAACTTTTTTTCCACTCGATAAAAGTTAACGTGAGTGTTCTCGGTGGTCAGGAACAAATGTAATCGCATGGCAGGATGCTGTAAAAGGACCAAACTTCAGCCAGGAGAACAACTGAGATAATCCATCCACAATACGAGGTTAGTCATTCATATACTGCTGCATGGGCTGGGCTGTAGTTACATCCTAAGGTTTTAAAAACTGAGCTTAAATAAATGATTAGTGGTAATAAAAGGCGAGGGAGGTCAACAGTGATCACTGACTGTTTTAGGAGCTTTTTGAGATTAAATAGAAGAAAATACAAAACATTAAACATGTTAACAACACAAAAGCCATATTAAAAGCAGACTACTTTAGGCCCGGAAATGGGATTCATCACTCAACGACTGGATTGCTCATTTATGTATCTATTATTTATTCTCGCTTATTAGAATTGTTAAAAACATAAGCATTTCTACTTAAATGCCTTCACTTTTACTATCACTCCCAAGTGCCCCAGAGCCTCCTAACTATGTTAATATTGCACTGGAACCAACATATACAGTCCAAAAACCCAATACACCTCTAGATGGACTAGCACCCCAAGGTGCTACACTCCATCAACCTGAGAAATGGACTCTCCTGCTCGGGTATTGCCATTGTTCTTTTCCTCCACATCTCACTTATTGGATTCATTTTCTATATGGATGCTGTACATAACTGAATGCGATGGTGCAAAACCTCCAGCTTCCACTCAGACACGCACAACTCGCAGCACACCAATTACTCACAAGCCAGCCAGCCAGGAAAAACACATGGAAGTTATGGTTCTATTAGGAAGAGGGTAAAAATAATCAAATCCCTAAATTAGCTAAAGTCAATTAGGACAACTCACCAATTAAGGACAAATCTGTTACTTGAGGGCACAGCTATAATGAGGTTGCGGGAGGAGCCATGCTGAGACTGTGTCCTTGCTTGTTTGTGTCACGCTTACCAAACACTGAGCTTTGACCATGTTTTTGATATGGAATTAGACTGCAAATTGAATTTTGCAGGGACCGAGCCCATGGCTGGCCACACGAGGAAGCGGGACACAGAGTGTGAGAGAAAGAGAAAGAGAGAGAGAGATTGTGTGCTTTGCGTGACTATTTATAGATGCTGTGTCAGTCTGAATAGACTAGATGCAGAACCTTGTGCTTGTTGTGTTGCTGAGTGACTGATTTTTCATCTAACCCAATCCTGGCAAACCCAAGTGGGTTTTTTTCTTCTTGTTTTTGAAGGGCAGGAGTATTTATAGGTGGCTAATTTTAATTTGTGAAAGGGAAAACAGGAAACTGAAAGTAATAGGAAACATTACCAAAATGCACAAATAGTCTAATTTCAATCTTGAAAACCGCAGATTAAAATGAGGCCAGTCACCTGGTTTTTGACACATTCTCACAGCTGCTGACCTTTACCGCGATGAAACTTGAATCTTAAAGCCGATTGACCTTTGACACACACAAACCACTCACTCATGCCTTGCAGGCTCTCTTCTCACTTCCTAATCTTTGTAAGGTGCAATGTAAAGCAACATTTCCTGCCCCGTCAAAGCAATTCCTTCAAGGTGCTTTAAAATCAAAGTGAAAGTCTAGCGTGAACACACGGAAAACATCTCCGGTGCAAACGGTCATCACGGAGAGAAGAGAAAACGAGAGGTGGTGATTTTTCCCCCCCTTTCCTTATTTCGCAACATCAAATGGGCCAGCATAAGTGGCACGAAGCCACTGATCTTAGCAGCTATTGAATGCTACAGCCTGAGCACATCAGAGACTATGAACCTTATAGAAGCAGGCGTGATGATGACAGCATGTAACAGCATCTCTTTTATGTGTTTGTTCTCCTCTCCCTCTACACAACACGACTTGTCAGTGAACTGCGGCGAGATCTGGGGGAGTTTGTGGGTTTTACTTGGAGGTCTGAATAAGACACCTCTGACACCTCCCTGGGCCGAGGTTATTCATATACTAAATCTGAACTCATGTGACCTCCGTGAGTGCCGAGTCACATAGCAGAGAAGTGGAGAGGAGCGAGAGGCAGAGCTGATGTTGACACAGGATGACAGGCAGACAGGGCCCGCTCCATGAGCTGGCTCTGCTGCCCCAGGACAGCAGGCAAGTGGAGTGGAGGCAAGTAGCCAGTCAGCTTATCCTCTCACCTCCTTCCCAGTCCCACTACTGGTATGAAGGAAATTAAGCCTCATCTCTATTTCCCCAATGTTTGCCTGCCTTAGCTCAAGACTTCATCCGTGTAGGCATTTGGAGATGTTGGGGAATAAGCTGAAGATCTGCTGCCTGAGGCGATGGAAGAGCATGAGGTTTCAGCAGTGAGTCGCCACAACCACTTAACCCTTTCTGTTCCCCTGCCAGCAGGGCAAAAAGCCCTTACCTAAGGTGATTACCACACGGAGCTCAGCACATGGCAGCCATTCATCATTCCCAGCAGCACCAAAGCCTTTGATTGCCCTGATTCGACTCTAATGGCATCTGCACGAGGGACAGGGCTCATAAACTTATATATGCAAACAAAATTCATGGAGTTAGGGTTGAGGGAAATGCAATTTAAAATGGGTTTTGCCCTTTGACCTCTGGAACCATAACAAGAGTCTCACATGGCAAGCCCAGGAGACCAACACTGTACTGACAGATGGCGCGGTCGATTAATAATTTAGTTAAGGCAAATTCAACTGCTAATTCTTGTTGCTTTTTAAAGGAGTGAGTTGATTAAAACAAACCAACAAACCACATAAACCAAAAGAACAAGAAGAAAAAGGGGAACGTGCATGTTTGAAGAAAGGTGGTAAATCTGTAAGCTTGTGGGAGAACACTACTTTCTAATCCTGAGGGGCATAATGTTAAAAATAGGGGGAAAAAAAGCACTCGGAAAGCCCAAATCTCAAAAGCTCTCTTTGTAGCCCCTTCTTTCAGAAGAAAGGTGAGTGTCAGTGTGAAAGGAGGCAGGTACAGAAAGACAAAGCCAACTTAGACTCTGCCTGCTCCGTTGAAGACTCCAGAGACCTTAAAGATCTTGTCAGTAGTATCTTGTACAGAAGTACAACCGTCTTCTGGGTGGGTTCAGTTCTGATATAAGCAAAGAGACACCACAGCTGATCCGCTTCTGGTTCCTGAAAAAAAGGGCTTAACAAGCCTCATTCACCGAGTCACACACACACAAACAAACACAAACACAAACACTTTTACACTGACTTGAATGCATTAGGGGCAACTCAGGGCTCAGTATCTTGCCTAAGGAAATTTTGACGATTGTAGTAGCCGGCTAAATCAAACCACCTTCCTTCTGACTGGTAGATGACCCACTCTACCCACCAAGCTCCCATCTGTCTACCTTTTCTTCTCTTATCTTGTCAACTGTTCTTCAGAAATACTTTTTAACAGCAGCTGCATTTCTGGCAGACATCACGCCTGTCAAACATCTACAAGAACACACTAAACAAGCCACCGACAAGGAAGAAGCATCCAGTTAAACTTAAATTCATAAGATAGCTGTGTGACATTTTACTGTGATTATTACACATTACCAACCTATAAAGGCAAATAAAGCATAGTTCAGCAGTGTGGAAGGATTATTACTCACATGCAGCTAAGAAAGCATACAAGAAAACACAGTGGCAGGCCAGGAGGAGGGAAACTGAGAAGTAGGAAACACATGGAGGACAAAACTAAAGGTATCAGAAAAACACCAAAAGGAAATCAAATGAGGTAATAGGAAATAACGACCCACGGACCATGGCAGTTTCTAAACTCAGGCTTTTAAAGTGTAACTTCACCCCGACCTCCACCAACTGCAAAATTTTGAAAAGGCTACAAAGGCTGTAGGGAGGGGGTGATGAGGGGACATGGAAATGTGAGGTAGAAGTTGCTCAGTGATCCTATGGCCACAAAAAATACAGCAAATTTATGTCTGACTCAGGATTTCTTTTGAGATGGGGAACTTTCCCCTCCACAGTCTCATTGAGCAAAGTTTGATGTGGTGGAGGATCACGGTGGTCACAAGCTGGACCAGTTCAAGCTGTTAGCATCAGCCCTGGTTTATCCCTCTTTGTGGAGTTTCTTGCCATCTGCCACTCTGTCCAAACACAGGTGTGGATGGGGAAAAATGCAGAACAGTGGGGCTTCTATTGTAAAAACAACAACAACAAAATCTAAAACAAGCAAACAAACAAACAAAAAAACCCAACACGGATAATAGGATTAGCAAAAATAACATAAAGTAACGAATAATCAATTTTAATTAGCTGAGAATGAGCTTGATGAGATGTCAGTGGATTGCAGATTGCAATCAACTGGGTCCTGTTTTCCTACCAATCCTAATTCAAGTACATAATTCTAGCTACGGTGACTGCTGTAGGACAAACCATTCTGGCTACTGTTCCTCAGTAGTGAGTGTAGGTTGCTAGTTTGCCATTGTACACATCTATTTACTCTAGAGGAGGCTTTTAAACTTTGTCAAAGGAGTCTGATAAGAGTCAGTGAGTCAGTGAAGTTTCTCTCTGATGATACTGAGGCGAGTTGTTGGGGATGTCCTGAACGTTTCTGTAGGTGAATGCTGCTGTTAGCCTCCGTTAGCTGTTGTTAGCCTCCGTTAGCTACTGTTAGCCTCGATTAGCTGCTGTTAGCTGGCATTAGCCAGTGATAGTGAAACTTCTTTGAAATGTTGGACTCGAATGCTCAATGAATAAACTCACATATGATGAAAGAATGTAATGTATTTATGTATTTGGAGGCAAGTTGGGTTTTTTAGAATACACGTTTAATTATCTGACGAGAAGTAACTGCGACAATGTTGGGTTTATATAAGCTCATTTATGCATGCTGTTGTGTGTTAGAGCTTTGACTGTAGTTCAGGAGATGTGTCTCGAGGTGAGGAGGAAGAGGATAACCAGGTGCTGGTCATGCTGAATCTGTTCTTTATGTTGTCGCTTCTTTGGTGTAGGAGATAAAACACAGGCGTAATCCTTCATATTATATCTTGACTATAGATTCTAATTAAAGTTTGCCTCCATGCCATACAAATGCCTGCAATTTCTCTTTTCTTTTGCCTTTGGCATATTATCTATGTGGCCAGTTTCTAGACACATAGATAATTTTTTTGATTTCAAAAGGTATAAAAGGAAAATAAAAAAGGAATAAAACACAAGTAAGGGGAATGGTAATGTCCATCTTGGCTACTATATTAAAAAAAAAAAGCCAACCAACACAAAGCAGCTATCCTTTTTTTACTGAATTAATTCTACGCTTATGAGACATAATTATACACTAATCACTGTTCATCTACGAATACAATATTGTTTTTTTCTAAGAAAATAAAAAATAATAAAATTAAAATACTGACGTACTACATTTATTAACCATTTGTTTATCAAAGTTTCACACTATATAGGGCTCTCTTTGATTAAATATACTTGCTGGCTCCCTGGAAAGGGATGGTGCACTATTAAACAGATTAATGTAAATGTTGTTAAGCTTCGCCCAGAAGCTTTTAGTTCCATTTGCAGACCCCTTTAAAGGTGTCATTTTCAATATCAGACCCCTGTGCCCTGGAAGAGACATACAAAGTGTAAATTGAGCACAAAATGGGGATATGAAAGCTGTTGGAAGATCTGTGTGAAACCTTGCAGTCAAGGTGTGATTTTTTTCCCTCTGTTTTCGAGATCTTAACACTTTGACCTGCTTTGTTCATGAGATACTTCAACTACTAACACCAAGGTATTTGCACATTTGACAGGGCTGATGACATCCTTGAACAGAAAAATAATAGCCAGATGGCAGCAACCACCTTTAATGAACTGAAAGCAGCGACATTAAACTAAAATAGCCGATCTGGGTCCCATTTGGATCGCGACAGCACAGGATTCAATTGTGTCAGTATTGTGGCTGGAACTGGTCAATAAGCAGTTGGGTACTTACAGTTCTGAGTTGGTCTTGTGTCTGATGTGGACGATTTGCGTAAAAGTGGTATTTACGACCACAGCTTGCCAAAGAGGCAATGGTTATATACTAAAACATGTTTATGGATCATGAGTTGCCAGTCTGCGTAAAACCAAAGAATACAAACTAGGCCATTTTTGGACCGCTTAGAGAGAGATATCTGGGCGTGACAGATGTATGACTGTGCCCTGAGCTCTGTAAGGAAGCATCATTAGCACTCTGACTGACATAACTGACAGCTGGCACTGAGAGGAGCGGGATGGAGGGTGAAATAGGGGGGAGGAGACAGAGGAGAATCTGTGCCAGCCATCACCCTCTGGCTGTTCTCCACCATTTTAATCACAGCAACAGTGCTCTCACTCGGCAACCCCTTGGAGACCCAGGTACCTTAGCCACACTTGACATTAACCACAAGGCGAATACACCCATTTTTTAATACAGACAAGACTTCTTGCCATCTTCCTCAATGTGTTCCTTTCTCTTTCATTACACCGACTGACTATGACAACAACCGGGGAAACACTGAGCAAAGAAATGTGTATTTCCAACCTCTCTCCTTTGCTTTCTTCTCTTTTTTTCTACTTCTTGCTGTTTTGTAGCGTAGCTTAAGATCTAATCCTCTGTTTATTTCCATTCATTCCCTGAGTGCAATGAGCTGAGGAAGCCTCTTTCAGAAAGTTACATCAGTGATGATAAGGCCTATTGCCGCCGACCGTTCATATTCGCTTGCCTTTGGCTTCTTGTCAAAACAAGTTGTGCTGAGTCTGACCCAAGCATATATTTGGCAATGCCAGTGTCAATTCTGACAAAATGACCAGGATGAGACAAGACAAGGGTGCCGGTACTAAAAGAGTGAGGGTTTTTTTGAGGGGCAGTATGTTTGCATTCAAATGTGATGCCTGTTTCCCAGAGCGGGATTGAGTGCAACAAAGGTCTGGGTAGTCCTATGGGAATGCAGCTCCAGACACTGATGAGAGGAAACAAGACTGAGAGGAAGACTGGGGGGGAAGCAATTGAACAAAATTGGAAGCCAAGCATAGCAATAAGCTATGCCCCTTAGTCATGTGCCAGATCATTAAAATCTTTTATAACAGCGTTATTAGTTATCAAGAGAGTCAGTCCTATGTTTTAAAGTGAGACAATTCAGTACAACTGAGAAAAAGTCAGGCATCTAAAACTACTCCTCTTTTTCTTCTATGTTGGAATTTTTCTGTTCCTCCTGCTGAGTTAGGCCCCAGCCACATCGTTGATTAGCGACCTCGGGTAATCCCCAGTTGCCAGAGTAAAATGTGTATTTTTCCGACCAATTGTGAGTTATTGCTGGCAGTCACTGAGAAACAGATTGTTTAGGTTCCTTTCATGCAAGCTTAGAGACTGGTCAGTGACCAGCTGATGACCACCCGTCACTGGCGAATGGTTGCAGGAGGTTGCTGGTAGTCGCTGGCGTGAAACTGGTTGCACAATGAAAAGCTCCTTGCATTGCTTTGGTTGCTAGCAGGTTGCATGGAAGATTAAGACTTGTCTGCAAACACTCAAAAGCTACTTATCGAGTGGCAGCAAACATACCATAAAAGAAGCACTTTCCCCTTTAAAATACAAGCTTACATTCTGAAATGTGTTGGTTGCAGCGGTAAGAACCTGTATTTTAAAGGGGAACTTTCACCAGGTCAGATGTAACAACAGCTGTGAGTAAAACCTTTTAGTTTTTGGTGCAGTACCCTCTATGTCACTGATTTCACCATCAGAATCATCTAGCAACCCTTTACCAACCGATCAAGTAATACACATTTTTCTCTGGAGATCAGATGTTGCCAGTGGGTTATCGACCAAGATACAATACATAAACTGTTAAGTGTTGTTCTTTGATTCCTCTCAGTGCTACAACTCATAACATGGACAGATGACCATTTTGATCTTGTGATATTCTTTGCTGAAGAAACCCAATGTTTCAAACTTTGTATCTTGCAGTCAGATCAAGCTCAGATCCACCGCATTGTGTGGTACTTATGCTAAATTTGCAAAGATGTTTATTTTCGTGGCACTGGTCATTTTAATGGTGCTAGTGATAATAGCGCCAAATATTCTGCATCCTGAGAGAAGGCCATAACAAGTCTTAGCTGCCACTGTAAAACACATTGCAGGCAGAGCTTGTGGGTTTGAAGCTAAAAATACTTATAATGATGTCCCCTAAGAGTCTACAAACTTTCTATCCATTATAAACACAAAGTGTGATTCTCCATTCTTTCCACAGAGGCCACGATGAAAGAGTTAGATTGCATTGTACAGAGCAAATGAGCTGTTTTGGCATTTAGGTTTTATTTGCATAAAACAAAACTTTAAGTGACCCATGTAATTAATGCATTACATCCTGAACATGCGGCACGAGAAAGGCAGGCTCGACAGCCATTTAAAACCTGTGTGGCAGAAGTTACACTGGAACTGACCCTGAGATCGGCTACGTTTTCTGAAAATGTGCTGTCACGTAAAAACAAAAACAAACAAACAAAAAAACGCAGATTAAAACAGAAATAAGCTTGGTTGTAGCAATGCATTAAAATCTTTACAAAGTTTCAATACCAGCATGTACAACACAGATCTATCAAAGCAACACATTATTATTCCACAAGCCATGAGCTCACTGCTCTGCTATCAACCTATGAACAAAAAGCATGATGGAATAAAAGTCAACAACCTTCTCCGTCTGCCCTTACATTGTGAATAACAAAATAACACGAAAAGGATTCTACAGAAAGCAAAAGGTCAAATAATAAGATGTAAAAGTGTTTCTCGAAAACATACAAATTTCATTCAATCACATTTTTTTTGTGCTAATAAAGAAACGGCTTTCATGTTGTTGCAAATGGAGAAGCTGACTCGAATGAACCTGTAGCCTTGATTTCAGGTGTTAACTGAACATCTCAACAATACTACTGCACCATCCTCTCTGTTGCACATTCTTCACTCTTCATAAAGGTCAAGCAGGTGTCTATCAACCTAACAAAGCCAGAAAAGTCTGGATTCTGAAGTGTTACAAATCTAATTGCGTCGTGAAAGTTCTGAGTTGGGAGAGCAAAGAGCAAAAGCTAATACGCTAATTTGGATGAAGATTCAATAAAGCGAATAAAGACAAAAACAACTGGGCTCTGTTCATAGTGGTTGACATCTGTTCACTCACAGTAATTATGCCCACAGCCTGAGTTAAAACATGAAAAACAAAGCCAGGAATGCATGAACACAAAGCATAAATAAAAAGCTGCTTTGCCTGAGTCACACATGTTGGTCACACACCACTTGGAATTTGTTTGGGTTTTGTTGTTGTTGTTTTTGTCGGATAAGCTCCTTGTTCTGCTGGACGTCAGAGGGTAAGTAAGGTGGGGTCATGTCGGGGTAGTGGTTCAGTGTCGTCAGAGCTTGGTGCCAGAACCTTTTTTTAGAATCCAACTTTGTCTTTTTATCATCTTGGAGAAGCAGACTGTGCTGAAGTGTGGTCTCGTCTTGCTTCAGAGCCTCCAGTTTACCGCTAAGCCCCTACAAACACAGAGTCCAAAAATAACCAATGCAACGCCTACAGCATCATAAAGAGTCAGCAAGTACTGATTTCAATAGGTCTAAGTGTGTTAAAAGCATCTTTTTAAAAAATCCAATCAACAACATCAAGGGAGAAGCAAAAAACTATCACAAGTCATCTTAAGGAAGTGCCACCCTGCATACGCACAGAAATGATGGGAGACATTCAAAGTTCTTCCACGTTAATCTAATCCAGTAATTTCAGACCACTGTGACAATGCCTCAGCGAGAGCAGAGACATAATTAGACAGTGGAGGAGCTGGAACATTGTGAGTGGAGATGGTTATCTTTGTGATGTTTGGCTTAAATGTTGTCATTGTGTGAGGAGGGGAAGATGACTGAAGAAAAGAAAGATGAAGGATGTTAGCTAAAGAGTTTTATGTGCGGAAACAGTTGGGAGGAGGGAGTGTAAATATAGAAGAAAAGTCAGGGAAAGTGAAGATGTAGTAGGTAAAGCGGAGAAAGTATTGGATATATGCAAACTGCAACTGCAGTATACAGTTAACTCCCAGCAGCACTGTAGGGAAAAATCCCAACTGACTTGATGCTAATATTTTCAGTTCCAGAAATAAGTTGAATCATGCCCTAAAACCTATAAAACACCAACGGGATAAATAACCCAGAACCAAATTTTTATAAAAACTGACAGACTCCAGCCTCAACTTAAGCTTTATCACCATCACCTGCTGTATTTAGCTTTATGAAGCCAGAAGTGACCATTCACTGTAACATGAAATGGGATGCTAATTTAGGCTACTTTACAGCCTTAAACAAAATGTGCTGAGAGAACAAATTGAACAGGCACTTTTTTAAAGTGTCTTACAGGCTTGTAGTACAACTGAATGCTGAACGAGACAAAACCAGCCATGTCTCACTATAAGCAGCCGTGGACCGAATCGTGCATAATTTTAAGCCCTAATTCGATTTAAATAAGTGAGTTACACACAAAAGGGAAGGACACCTAACATAGAGACCAAAATAATTTTTCTTTTACTCTAATGTAAATGGAAGTTAAGGGAGAACATTTATTTTGGAGAGAGTGGCCATTCACGGAACTGCAGCTTTGGGAAGTGGGAAACAGGAAGTGGGATATGTAAGGTGACGTGAAAAGTTCAAAAGAGAGAAGAGTGTCATAAAGGGTATCCGGTCTTTAAGTCTGATTTCATTAGCCATTTCAGGGTCCGCTTCAGGTCCTAAAGTCAAACTAAGAGTTAAAAACTGTCTAAATTTTTTCATGTTTAATAAAATGATCAGTGTGGCTGCTGTACCAGGTGTAACAATTAAGTTTAACATGCAGGCATCCATGAAAACAGAATTTATTAAATGTAACAGAGTTAGAAGTTAGCAGGAAGTTACCTTGCTAATTTCCACCCAAAACATGATATAGCATGTTCTGACTGAGAGATTTCGTTAAAAATTAAAACGTACAGCTCTGCTATCACTTTCGACATAAATGAAGACAGAAAACTAAACAGCAGTGACGTTTGTAGGGTTTCTAAAGTTGGGCTAGCTGGTGTATAATGATGTGCTATGTAAACACATTAGCACAGTGAAACTGAAGAACGCTAACTCTTTTCCACTTGATAAAAGTTAACAGGAGGGTTCCTGATAGTTAGGGACAAATGCAATCACATGGCAGGATGCTGTAAACGGAGCAAACTTCAGTCAGGAGAACAACTGAGATAATCCATCCACAATACGAGGTTAGTCATTAATATACTGCTGCATGGCTGTAGTTACATCATTAGGTTTTAAAAACTGAGCTTTAAAATGAATAGTGATGACAAAAACTGAGAGAGGTCAACAGTGATCACTGTCTTTTTTTTAGAAGCTTGTTCAGATTAAATAGAACCAGATACAATGCAGTAAAACATGATAAAAACACAACAGCCTTAATAAACGCAGAGTAGTTTGGACCCAGAAGCAGGGTTCATACGTCATCACTTAAAGACTGGATAAAGATAACCTCCTTAACCTTCTGCTTGACCAGAAACAGCAAACAAACTTGGGCCCTGCGTTATGTGAGTGATTTAGGCAATATGCGGTGTTTACTTTCCAGCTTTCCTGTCCCCTCATAATCTGGGCTCACAGTCGGTGCTTACACAGTACTTAGTGACCACGTCCCAGCTCAGACACCAGGACCTGCTGCTCATATCCGCCTCAGTTCTTTACTGGTTCTTTACTGCAGTTAACTGTTCTTTCTGCCAATGAAGGGTGGCATGAGATGAATAGGAGCCTAATGTAGGACCAATAACTTGGCATAGCTATTGCAGATGTTAATAAAATACATATATGAATAGCTGCTCTATGTGTGTGTATGTGTGTGGGGGGGGGGGGGGTAAAACTGGAGGGGAAAGGAGCAGAGAGTCAGAGAAGGGAGGGGGTCGGGGTGAAAGAGATGAGTGTATGAGCAAGAGGAATAAAAGACAAAGAGAGCAGGGGAAATAGCTAATGATGAGAGAAAGGGAAAGAGGTGAGCATTTGATGAGACTGTATTTCTATTAAACTGTCAGAGAATTCTCTCTTTTTCTATTGTGTGTGTGTGTGTGTGTGTGTGTGTGTGTGTGTGTGTGTGTGTGTGCCCTTCACAGAGGCACAGTAATGTGGCTGACCCAAATGACTAGGAAAATATTGGGAGAGTGAAAGACGGAAGCCTCTGTTGAATACTGATGAAGCTCAGCACAAAGCTTCCTCCTGGCCTCATTAACCTGATGACGACGGCCTTTGTTTTCCCCTGCAATGCTCCAAACGCTCCCTACGCCCTGTCCGTAGGGGTTTCGGAAGTCACTCAGCGGATGGAGAGGAGGCAGCCTTCAAGGAGCGCGGGAGTGGCAGCACGGCTTCGAGCAGAACGGCATTTGGTGGAGGGGGAGAAAGGACAGGAGGTTTAGCAGTTTGTTTCTTCTTAGTCAAAATGCTTGACTCACGCATGGACAAAAAAGAAGACTTAAAAAGAGCAAAACAAGCAGTGAAGATGAAGTAAAAGATGTTGAATATGTAAAAAAAAAAGTCGCGTATGGAGGTTTTAAATGTGTTGTAAACTGCCAGATGGAAAAAGAGGAAAAGGACAAAGTAAAATAAAGCTAAATAAAAAAAATACACACACAGATTTGTTTCGCACCACATTTGCAACAACTAAAGAAGAAGGAGGAAGGAGTTGGTGGCTGAGAGAGTGAGAAGTGAAGCGAAAGGATGAGAAGAAGGTAAAGCAAAAGTAGGACGAGAGGTTTGTGCTCTTTCATATGCCTTGGCACAGCATGTCGTTGTTTTGTTAGTCGCCGTGTGTGGCAGTGTGATGCCTCTGCGCGCACACGTGTGTGTGTGTGCGTGCGCGCGCGCGTTGGCACAGGAGATTTCAATTCCATCTTTAATGGAAACGGCAAATAGGGGAACAAATAAAATGTGAAAGAGAAGAGCAAATCCTCCCAACAGAGGCCAAGGCAGAATGGATGATGAGGCTGACATCAAGTAAACATTCAGCTGTTCGCAAAACAAGGTGGGGATGAAGACGGGGAAGGCGGGCAAGGGAAGATGCAGAGGGGGAGGGGGGGGGGGGGGGGGGGAGGAAATGCGAGGTGAGCGGGGGAGAGGAAAAACAAGCTTGGCTGAGGTGAAGGAGAGAGGTGGAATGATGAGCGCGCTCAGAAAGAGATGAAAAATTACAGCAGCAAAAAGAAAAAGACGGGGAGAGGGGGAGGAATGATGATGGGACAAGGGATCAGTCATGGTTGTGTCTTCCAGTCAGAGTCGTCACTTATACTGTCGAAGGAAGCAGCCGTGTAGTCAGAAATCACCAGGAGCAGGAACAGATTAGATACAGGCTATTGGTTCTGATGAGGCCTCATATAGATCAGTAATGGCTCAGTAGGGACAGAGGAAAAGAGTGCGGGAGAGACAGCCAGAGCAGCAGTAAGATGCTGGTTTTCACAGCTTATAGTGCTGAAGAAGATGTCCTCTATGTAAAGGAAATCAAAAATATACGCTAAAAAGGGAGTCAAACCAAAACATCGCTGTGGAAATTAATTGTGTATCATGCGGAACGCAGCAGTTAAAAATAAGTTGAAAGCATTTCGCCATATGTGTAATACTCGTTAATTCCGCCTTTCTCTGTTAATCCACTTGACAGTTGGATGAAAAGATTGTAAAACCGAGGGACAGTGACAGAAGACGAAAGGAAGCGGAGGGCCGGAGGTGGAGAAAGACGCCTCGGCCTGCTGTTCGGCCGTGCAGGGACGTGACCACCCGCTAGGCCAGTCAAGGCTGAGCCCTCGCATCATGTCAGACATGAAGATAGACACCCAGCTGAGTCATCTGGTCTTCTGGGAGAACGGACAGATGGACGGACACAGAACATGCAAATACAAACATAAACACACACGCGCGCACACACAAGTACACAGGCTGTAAAACCGTGCTTCAGAAAAGATTAGAAAATTTTCTGTGTGATCATGTTTGTGCCAGGACACGGACACACACACACACACAGGTTTTGTTGTCTTTATGAGAACACTAATTGACAATAAAGAGTTTTGACTAAAAGATAAAAACTTCAAACCTTGTATAATTTTAGCAAATATGATGGGCTCTGTCCTTAAGAAATAACACAACCCCTGACACGTGTATACTGCACACACAATAGGGTTGTCAAAAGAAACTGACACTCCTCATTTAAAACATCAACATCAATACCACCGTTGCTTTCTTCACCACCTTCAGCAGACACACAACTTCACAGCACAGCACCACTGCAGACAGACACACAGCCCTTCCCCTCACTAGCAGCAGAAAACACCAGCAGTAGCTGACGTTCACGACACTGAACAACATTTGTTGAGTGCTTCAGAGAGCTCCCGTTTCAACAACAAGGATTGAACGGGTTATCGTCAGTGTGAGTTGCTAACAATTAGCATTTACCTGCCACATGTGTTGGCTAGCTGTGTTGACTTAACAGCAACATTCAGTTATTTTTGTCCGAAAAGTGTTTTCAATTATTATGTTATTTGGTGATTCTAAACTGACTGTAGGTGTGTGAATGGGTTGTCTGTCTCTCTGTGTTAGCCCCATAACACACTGCAGACCTATCCAGGGCTGCCTCACTTCCTACGTTAGCTGGGAATGGCTCTAGTGTGCTACCACTGAGAGAGCAAACGGACTGCAATTTAAGTAAACACCAGGAAATAGAAAAAAGCTGGGAAAGCACACGAAACACAACACAAGTGTTTGCAGCTTTGTTTATATTAGTGCTGTCAGCTGGATGGTGCTGACGCATTAACAAGCTAACCGTGCTAACACGTTGACGCCGTGCAGGCCCACGCATGGGGCGATCCGCGCTAACTCGCTAACGGAGATTTGCCGTGTCAATGCAGTTATGGCGTTAATGTTATTTTAACAAGATTAATGCAGACAGCACTAGTTTATATACAAATCACAACAAATGACAAAAGCATTTGCCTCATGACACTTCATATATTCTAAGATATGATACCCTACGACCCCCTACGACTGGCGACAGTGGGAATTAAAAACTCCCTTTTAACAGGAAGTAACCTCAGGCAGAATCAGACTGAGGGAGGGGCAGCCATCTGCCGTGACCTGCTGGGAGTGAGGGGAGGAATTATGGGATTAAAATTCGAAACACAATAACTCCCTCACAACACCTTTGTGTTTTATTCAACTTCAGTAGTGTTTTGTGTGCTTATACAGTGTTCTTCTATATGCTCGGTTGCACTGGATTTGATCACTGTCAGTGCGCCCCAGGGTGGCTGTGGCTACAATGTAGCTTGCCATCACCAGTGTGTGAATGTGTGTGTGAATGGGGGGATGACTGAATGTGTAAAGCGCTTTGGGGTCCTTAGGGACTAGTAAAGCACTATACAAATACAGGCCATTTACCATCTCTTAGGGCCACCGTACCCCAGCCAAAGCCTCCACCCATGATTTTACACATTTTTCATTAGGTAATTTAAAAAAAACTGATCTCTGTCCATCACAACACCAACTGAGGGAATATGTTTTGGTTGTCGTTGCGTTGAACCTCCACAGCGTCAGCGCCAACGGACAGTTATCTTATTCTATTCCTGGCTGCCCAGTATCTTTCTGTTATTTACCAACTCTCTAAAACAAAAAGAGAAAGAGCGAGTGAGTGACATAGTATACGACCTGTGATCTTCCTCTGGAAGAGGAGAGGATGAGACTGTTCTTGAACTTCTTGCGTTACCTAGTATGAAGTAGCTGTCAGTCAGCGCCTGCTTGAGCCACACAGACACCTCAATCAACACCTCATAAATCCTGTTCCTGCGGGGACGAAAGCCGCAGGACTGAAATCATGATGAGAATGATAATCTCCCCCCCC
>NW_024582626.1:379125-386973 GCF_018398535.1 Haplochromis burtoni
ACACAGATGTCATTACTTCACTTCAGAGTGGGAAAAAAGTCCTTCAAAATCTTGTCCCTGATTATCATGAAGGTGAAATGATGTTATGTTTATACAACAAATTCTTGCTACTGGCCTGAGCCACATCTCTCTTTTTATCAAAGAGCCAATGAGTAATCTCCTCCCCTGCGTCCCTGTACAATTATAATGATCAGCAGCACAAAGTATGACAGGCATTTTAATTTGCTTTCAGTAAGTAATGTTGCAACGGAAGGTGCCTGTTCTCAGCAACTGTGAAGGAAATGTTGCCAATGTAATAATTATATTATAATCTATATTCCAGATAACCAGACATTATGCACATAGGTTTTTCCTGGACTTTAAGGACTTTAAATTTATTATGGCCGGTAAACTCATGGATGAAAGGAAGCTGAGCCTGTGGTTTGGCCAGATCTCCTTGAAGAGTCTCCAAGCGCTTCAGGCTTTCATGAAGCTCTGCCAGTGTCTGGAGGGGCAGCTCACACTTAAAGTGAATGTGCAACCAACAGCTGAGCTTTCTCAGATGTAGGCCAAGGGACAATAACACTCTCCAGTTTAGGTTTTAATGTGATCGTGTAGATATGTCCACAGAGGGTTGCAGCAAGTTCCCAGGGAAAAATCGTGCTTTGGCTCGAATGTGTTTGGGCCGTTTTGGTTTAAGCGGTGGCATACAAATCAGCTGTTCAGTGTACCACCTCCTCATTGTAACTGAATGTTCTTCAACTGAATATATGAAATAACATGGTTTTAAATAGTAAAGATGAGAGATTATCTTATGCACTGCTCAAAAAGAATGAAGGAAACACTTGGAAAACACATCAGATTTCAATGGATCTCAAACTACAGAGGGCTTAATTCAATGATATTCGGAAAGTCAAATTGAAAAGTGATGCAGTGATAGTCCTTTTTGCTGAAATTTCACTGGAGTAACTCAAAATGATGCTCAGTAATTTGTATGGCCCCGACTGTTTGTATGCATACCTGATAATGTCAGGGCATCTAATGCGATGACAGACAGTGTTCTAGAGGATGTCCTCCCACATCTGAACCAAGCCATCAATGAGCTCCTGGACAGTCTGATGTGTAATCTGGTGGTTATGGACCGAAACATAATGTGCCAGAGCTGTTCTATGGGATTTATGTCAGGCGAGTGTGGGGGCCAGTCAATGGTATCAATTCCTTTATCCTCCGGTAACTGCCTGCATACTCTTTCCACACAAGGCCAGGCATTGTCGTGCACCAGGAGTAACCAAGGATCCACTGCACCTGCTGGAGGTTATTTTGCAGCTCTGGCAGCACTCATCCTGTTCCTCCTTGCACCAAGGAACAGATACGGGCCTACTGATTGGTTAGGGACTTTTTACAGTCCTGTCCAGCTCACCTAGACTATCTTCCTGTCTCCTCGGATCTCCTCCATGATCTTGAGAGTGTGCAACATACATTCTGGCAATGGCACACATTGACATGCCATCCTACAACCTGCAACCATGCAAAACTAGTGAAAGAAGACCATTCCTGTTTTTGGAAGTTGTCTCATTGTCGTCCTTTTAGTGCATCTGAAGTTAATTTCATTAACACTAATGCAGCTGAAACTGATTAACAACCTCCTCGCTACATAACTGATCAGATTAATATCTCAGAGGTTTGACTGGCTTGATGCTGAGCTCTGATTATAAAGTCTTCCTTTCATTTTAACTAGCGTTATAGCAAACGCAGCTGACTTTTCTCATCTTTAAACTCACACTAGACAGACCTGTACTTAATATCAAATGCAGGGTATTAATTATTACTTCCGTCCTCACATGTTAATGTGATCTTATAAGTTGTCTGCTAGGAAACTACATGAGGTTGCCATCTCCCACTGCAGTTCTGCAACAAAGGAGTAATAAACAGTCACGTTAAACTGGGTGCCATCTCGTTGAAGACTGTTAGCCTTTTCTGTGCATGTGCACCTGAGAGTGGCTCAAAGGAAGAAGGAAAAGGGCTCACAGCAGGAACTTACACAACTAATAATTACAGAAATTAAAAGTATTAGAACGCAGGGGTTTGCGAATGGATTTCAGCAGAAATAGAAGCCAACAAAACCTCTTTAATCCAGATTTTACAACTAAATGATTTTTATCTTGTGAGGTTATTTAAGACCCTGACTTTTTCTCCTGTAACAGAAAACATGAGGGAATTTCTCTCTTTTTAAACAGGAATGATTGCAACAAAATAAAAAACACTATTTTCTAATATCAGCTACAATTACCACAGATCTGAGTGTTTGTCTATATAGTGTATGGCCCACGTGTGTCAAGATCAACGTCCATGTGCCAAATCTGGCCATTTGCCGATTTCAGTAGATCTTGGTAAATTTTGGCCCACTGAGTTGTAGCTGCCAAACCAAACAGGCAGGTGCATGTCTGTAGCACCTGCGAGTTAACAAGGTAGCAGACAGGATGTAACACAAATTTAATACCGTCTCAGCTGAGGCAGGAGACCGAGCAGCCTAAGTCGTTAACGACAGTAAAGAGAAGCCCGTGTATCTGTTAGCTACGAGACTATTTCTGTTTTCAAAGAACATAATTTGGATCATTATTTTGATTTGTGAATCCACACACCATGATATGGAGATACAGATGGGGAACAGAAGCTTCAGAAAGTCACTGAACTGAAAAGAGACATGCAATTACAGCACAATAGCCTATGTTCTTTGAGTCGGGTCTCAAAGAACATCTCAAAGTGATGGAGCTGTAAAGGCGAGTTTCATTTTCATGTGTGGCCAGTAGACACGGTGGAAAGCTAGGCAGTGTGGACGCGTATCCTTTACTTGGAATTTATACAACTGTTGAGTTGATGTTCAGGCCTTTGAAACAGGCCAGCCAAGACTTATAGACACATGTGCAAGAACAAAAGTTAAAAATTCATTATTTTGCTTTTATAGTACATCCGGATTTTCAGTTTTATCCAACCAGCAGTAGCTGTCAAATTCAGGCTTATGAATACAGGTTGCTGTGAACTGCCTTTTTTTTGCTATAAAACTGTTTAAGACAACAATTTTTATTAGTGCGTGTCCCTTTTATTGAAACTAATTTCAAGTTAAAAAAGAAGGCAGAGGGAGACAGCACAGTAGCTGAGCACTTGCTTATGCCAAGGCCATATCTGGACGCGTGGCGGTAACTGCACAGAACAGAGACCACAGCTTTAGACATTAGAGGTGGTGACAAATGCCTCACACAGTCACACTCGCTCTGGATCCGTGGCTTGAAAGGCACAAGTCACCCAAGTATAAATGAACATCTTGACCTTTTCCAGAGGCCGAAGTTACTGTTACATGGAATATGTTGAAAACAGCTCTAAATGGTAAATGCTACGCAGTTATATTACACCTTTGAACCTTAAGAGATTCAGAATGCACTTTAAAATGTGTTTCTCATTCACCTGTCCACACACACACACACACACACACACACACACACACACACACACACACACACACACACACACACACACAGGGACAGAAATAGCATGCAAGGTGTTCGGTTGCCATTAGGAGAACTTTGGTGATCAGAGTCATGCCAAAGCCCAGTTAGGAATGCCAAGGGATCACCAATCCAACCCCCACACAGGTATTAGTGAACAGCTCTATACTAAATTTTAGCTACTATTATGTCTTCATACTGTCTTGTTTAATTTTTATTTGCATCTACTAATGCAAGTAAAAAATTATACTAATTTAGCTGTGTGTTCCCTCGTTTATCGCAGAGTTACGCTTTAAATATAAATAGGTGAATCCGCGAAGTAGCCAACTTTATTTTTTACAATTACTATAGAGGTTTTAAGGCTGTAAAACCCCTCACTACACATGTTATATACTTTTCTCAGACAGGCATCAATATTTTCACACTTTTCTCTGTTGTTTAAACACTCTCAAAGTTCAAACCTTCATAGAAAAATAAGTCCAGTATAGAATGAAACCAAAGATCAAACCCTGTTTTCAGGTCCAGAACATGGGAATAGAGCAGCTGCCAGAGAATTCAACATTAATGAATCAATTGTACGGAAGTAGAGGAAGCAAGAAGAGATGAGTTGATTAAAGGTTGACTTATTTGACTGTTTTGTTTTGCTTAATGCGCATTATAATCCGAAAAATACGGTAACTTCTACCTTCCTTTAGCATGTCCAAGTCCAACTTTTTGTGCGATGGTTAGCATCTTCCTCTGCCTTTTGGGTGCTACTGCAGGTGCCTTTGACGGTGCAAAACGTTTCGTTGACATTGTTGTGTTTGTTACACAAACATCTTACAAACATACAGTATAGCACTTCAGAGACACACTGCTAGAGTTTGAAGATTTATGTAAATTTGACAAGCTGAACGCATTCTGACACGGCACAAGATTAATTGACAATGATCTAAAACCAATCAGGATGCAGAACACAATGCGCTGTTTAAAAAAAAAAAACCAAACCCCATTATATTTGCACAAAACAAATCTGCGAAACAGCGAGGCCGCGAAAGATGAACCGCGTTATAGCGAGGGAATGCTGTACTTTAACTTTATTGGGTGTCAAGATACCAAGAGGAAGGCAAATGTGTTGTATCCACTGATCTCTTTAATGTAGTAGTCTATATTTATAACTTTTTTATTTTTATGTCTAATCATCAGCTGCGCTGCTTTAAAATTGATTGTTTTTTGGACAACACCCCGTCCATTAAAGACAGCACTGGTTTTGTTAGCGTGCACTAGCTGTTTGTATTCAAACACCTACTTATACGTTTATCAAAAGCACTCGCCTCAAGCCAGAGAGTGTTTAGCAATAGAAATTCAAGAAAACCAAATTTAGAAAAGAAACAAGCGATAAACACTAGCGCTGGTGCCATCTCGCAGATGTGTATAATAGCATCAATACCACAAAGCACAACAAGGAGGAATACAATGCAAACTTCATTTGTGCAATGGGAGAAATCAGATTAGTTTTATCGATGAAAGAGTATTATCGACATTGGTGTGAAACCCAAAGTGCTGAGGCAGGCTGCTGTGTGCGCGTGCACACACACACACACACACACACACACACACACACACACACACACACACACACACACACACACACACACACACACACACACACAGAACTCTGTTGACACAACAACAATTTACATAACGCCTTTCGCAAATCCATACGGCAATGCGGATGTACAGTAATCCTGCGTGTGTGTGTTTATTCCTGAGCTCTGATGTTTGCAGAGACTGTGTGACTAGACCCGAGTGTATAGATTCCACTGAGGTCACAAGGACGGCGTTCTTTGCTTTAGCTTACCTGTCACCTCTCTTCCTAACTCATCATTCGCTCTTTACATTTCTCGCATTTTCTCTTTTCTCTGAATCGTCCAGGCTGCTGCACGCTTCAAAGCATTCAAAACATCAAACCGTGGTGGAAAGCTCTCCTCTGATATCTGTCCTACAGAGTCATACAAACATTTTTTTTGTATTGTCCTTAAACTAAGATTCAGAGATCTATAGTATGCAAATTCAGCACAGCTAATCCAGGCAGGGCCGTAAGTGCTCACAAACACCGTTCGCCTCTTTCTTCACACGTCCCCTCCGTCATTCGTTCTGACCGCTCCGCTGTTTTCCATGAATAGCTCCGTACGCTGATGCAGCGAGAGTTCTTTTTCATTCAAATCTCTGTCACTCTCAAACTTCTCAGGTTCCAACTTCCACCGCAAGTGTTCATAGCAATCGATACTGAATGAGCAAAAGCGGAACTGACATTTTAGAGATTTCGTTCACATTTCGACTGTGACAAAAAAACACAATGTAACAATATGTGTTTTTGCACGAAACAGTTTGTGTGTTATCAATGAAAAGCCTTCAGTCTCAATAAGGCCTTATTTATGCGTTTGTCATGCTGCACTTTTGTTATTTCAGATCCTCATGTAGCACATGGCCATTGGGATTTGTATCACAGGCAAAAATGATTCCATTAACTTTGTTCCTTTAATTGAGCAGACTTTTTATTTTTATTTTTATTTTTTTAAAAAGACAAAACAGAAAACAAAGCATCCAGCATCCTTTGATTACAGGACCAATTTGCTGTACTCTTGTGGGTTTTTTCTTCCCTTTTCCTTTTTCCTTAAATTTGGAACAGCAGCTGTGTTTCTATTTCAGGGACTGGAAGCTTCAAAGCAGCCCACAATCAGGTGCCCTTCAGAGGACCTGAAACCCAGCTAAGTATGCTTGCCCTCCCTAAATTAGACGATCTATCCTCACAGAGGTCAGCATGAACGGTGTGCTTCTGTTGAAATTGATCAAATTTCAAAAGACCCTGCCCTCAAATAGCCAGCAGAGTAGAGACTTTACAGTACAGGACATTACAGTCATTGGCATGGTCCTGTTATTTGTTGGTTTTTTTGGGTTTCCTCCATCAGGTTTAGTGTTAGTCTTCATATCTCACTGTTGCTTAGTGCTCTAGTTTTCTCGTGCTTCCTTGCTTTGGTTTTTCCTCCTGCCTTGGTTCCTTTTCCTTCTTGGTGATTGTCGCCTCGCCCATTGCTTGAACCCTTGTGCATATATAGTCCAGTCTTAGTCTTTCCCATGGTCAGGTTGTCTGTTTATGCCCTATGTGTTCTCCAACTGCTTCCTGCACTCTTATTTGTTTTTTCCATTTTAAACAAGCCTTTGAATATACCTGTCATTGTACATAATAATAGATAAAAGTTCAATTTATTGAACAGCTGGACTGGCCAACGCTGACCTCACAGTGATTTATCTCCTTCTCTGTGAGGATTACAGTAAACTGAGACAAAACAAAACACGGGGAATCACGGTTAGAAAACAGACTTTTGGATATGTACAGAAATGAATGTATTTTAATGTATAATGTATAAATCATATACACTCCTTGAAAAATTAAGAGAACGTGGAAAATCCCTACTGGTATATCTAATTTAAGTAGCTGAAAACAGAAAGGTCTGACTTTGGTTAGTGGAAAACAAAATCATCACGTCTTTGAGGGATGAATTAAAATCACACCAAAAAGCCAAACGACACATTTATGCATTTACATTTTACTTAATTTATATTAGAGCACTTCACACCAGGGAGTTGTCTTTAGGTTTGTCTGTCCACACACTGATAAGTGTAGCTTTGAAAATGTGTTTCATTTCACTAGCTGGGCCCACGTCCTCTTTTTAGGTTTGACATCGTTTTAGTAGGTAAGTAGTAGTAGTAGTAGGTAAGGTGAATGCTTGACATGAATTGAGCTGCGGTTTGGGGAAGGCCTCGAAGGGGCCTGGCGATGGCTCCTGGGCCTGGCAGATCCCCATGCACTAAATAGAAGTGAAGAAGTTAAAGAATTGAAAAGGGGAGGGAGGGAGGGTGGGGCACGTAAATGAGAATGATCAGCTTGCAGAACTGGGGGAACTTATATAGATGACAGCCGGAAGGAGCGTGTTTGGAGGCGTGGTCCTGCTCCTCAAATCCGACATATAATCTCCAATTATTAATATTTCAACTTGATGATTTAAATACAAGAAACTTCTTTACTGATGAGTGCAAAGATTCATTGGATTGTTAATGTTTAACCTAAAATACATAATATAGTTGCAGTTTGTTCATTATTTCACTAAATCAAATTCAAATTCAAATTTTAGTTGTCACATACACAGTCATACACAGTACGATATGCAGGGAAATGCTTACACAACTGCTCGTGACCTAAAGAAAAAAAACGGCTATGAATAAGATAGGAAATAAATATGAAAATTAAAAAGGGTAAATTTAACTAGGAAGGAATAAAATAAAATATAAAAATTAAAGTTAAAAATGAAATAACTGTACAACA